>NC_133329.1:338663079-338963079 GCF_042186555.1 Aquarana catesbeiana
CCCAAGAGCTAAATTGTGTAACGGTGGTGATAGAGAATAGATAGGTGATAAGTAAATACGGAGATAGATAGTAGATAGATCGATAGATAATGTTTTTTTGGCTTAAATCAAGAATTAAACGTTTTATGATTATCAGCCATGCATTACAATATATATATAGATTTCTATATAAATCTATATATAGATATATATATAGATATAGATATATCTAATAGATATATCTATATCTATATATATATCTATATATAGATATATATATATATCTATATATCTATATATAGATATATATATATATCTATATATAGATATATATATAGATATGTCGCTATATATATATATAGAGAGAGAGAGAGAGAGAGAGAGAGAGAGAGAGAGAGAGAGATCTATATCGATATATCTATATCTATACATCTATATCTATATATAGATATATAGATATAGATATATATATAGATCATCTATATATCTATAGATATATCTATATATATCTATATCTACAGATATATACACACACATACACTTTTTAACACAACCTGCAGTGTAAAATTGATTTAAAAGCTCTAAACTCGCTTTAGGGACAAAGTTATTATGAATCCAGCGATCCATTCACATTATCCTACCTATCTATGATACATTTTTCTCATATGCCCTTGTGAAAAAGGGAGACTTACAGCTGATGATCCAGTATGAGAAATGTCTTTGTAATCTGCAGGGTGTATTGACAGAACAATTACAATTTGAAATGTCTGAAAGAGGGGAAAATCTATAGAGGTCCAAAGTAAATATGGCTTGGAGTCTAAGAGAAAAAGTCAGAAAGCAGTAGTGATAAGGTCACCTGGGTAATTTCACTGCTCGCATTGACTTGGTTACAGTTTCAGATGCTATATGGACACCTGAGGCCAGATGTGATCAGAGTTTGCCTGTAGGTATGGGCGACTTACCGCTATGCAGCTGTCAAGGTGCTACCAGCCACCCTATGGCACTTACTGATGAGACTTTATAGTAGCCAGACATCTGGAGAGCCTGCTGCCTTGGTGGGGGGATGGGGGGAGTAAATCAGGCTTTAATTAACCAACTTTCTCAAAAAAAAAAAAATCTTGCTGGTCCACTTCCTGCATGAGCTACTTCAGTTCCTACAGGCAGCTGATCTCTCGAGGGACACACAGGTGGCGTGTCAAATCCACTCACACTAGAGGAAAAAAAATAAGTGAACTTTATCTGGAATAAAATTGTTGAATGTTAGGGGGAGACATTGGCTGGCAATAGCTATAAGCTGCATTATTATTATTATTATTATTTTATTATTATCATTATTATTATTTCTGTTGTTGTCATTATTGTCAGCATCAAATTTAGATTTTTTTTTTTTTATGTATGAAATTGCTGTCTTGTAATAATCAGATGCACTGAGTTGTACCATTGGCCGAGGCAGCTCAATGTAAATAATACCTTGAAATAGTAACAATGTACTGTTATCCAATTTTCTGCTTCAGTGTTTCCTCTGATTTTATCACACCAAACGATCAGTAATGGCCTTCTGGGTTGCCACTTTTCGACTGTCCCTTGGTAAATTAGACGTTTGCATAGACATAGGAGGAATAGTACTATATAACCCTTTGGCAGATGTGATATCGTTGAGATATACTCATAAAATGACATCAACATTGTAACTGCTCGTATTTGCAGCATGATTACATGCTTGAAGTGATACATTATACCAGTCACTTTGCATACTGAGGATGAACCTAAATAAAAGATCACGTGATGTCTACATAAACTTAATTGTGGCTATTTTGTTTAAATTCTTGCTCAAGTTTTTTTTTTTTTTTTGCTTCATATTTAAAATAGTCTTTCATTATTTAGTAATTTAGCAAAATGTAGTGAAATACAGATTTTATTATGTATGGTATTTTTTGCCTTGACCCAAGTAGCACTGTTTGTCAAAACCAAGGAGAAATTCGGGAAAAAAATATTGACACTTTTATGAGTCTGTAAAATGTAGTAGGTAGTACATTGCAAACTTTGTTTTGTTTAGATAAAGTTACAAAACAAAGTTTTGGATAAGTCTGCAAAAAAAGGATAGATAGATAGATAGATAGATAGATAGATAGATAGATAGATAGATAGATAGATAGATAGATAGATAGATAGACATATCTATCTATCTATCTATCTATCTATCTATCTATCTATCTATCTATCTATCTATCTATCTATCTAGGTAGATAGATAGATATATATATATAGATATATATATATATATATATATATATATATATATATATATATATATCTATATATATATATGTATATATATATATATAGATATATATATATATATATCTGCCTAGATAGATATCAAACTGAAAAAAAAAAAACTCAATTTTATTCAATATTTTCAATATTACCCACTGATAAAATAAATGAATAAAACAATAATTAGTGGGTTTTTAGTAACTGAATAACACACCACCTCTTTTTCAAAACCATTTTTACTGTCTTAAAGAAACTTTTATAACTTATTTACAAAGTGTTTTGATTTTTTTTCCTTTAAGATACAAAGCAATAAGTTAACATTTTCAATATAAAACTAAACTTTTGACATATAAGAACACTAAACACAACGGTTCTCAGTAATCACAGATTCCAAAATTTCACAAAGATGTCAAAATTCCATTTCACAAAAGCATCATGGGTACTTACAGGCACGCAGAACAAAACAGAGGGCAAAAAAAAAAAACTGTGCAACATTTTTACAGAACACTAATAACATTATGTACAGGGATGGGGAGTCCTACAGATATTAACTTCTTCATACTACCACCATACTGCACTGCAATAGGTGGGTTATCCAATAGCCGGCATGCAAGGGCTTCATATATGCACACTGGGGGAGGAGGGGGATTTAATTGGTTTTCTAGACACTGGTAAAAATGCCAAATTTTAAAAGTGAATTTTCTACAACAGCCAATTGTCTTGTTTTCTAAGATTTTGCACTGTGTCACATTATTTAGGTGTTGGGCAAGCAGGCCATATTTAGTCTAGCCATATTAACAGATTATAGCATTTCTACAGGGCAGAAGGCGATTAAAAAAAATGCAGAAACACACAGTACCAACCTCAAAGCATAAAAAAGTTTAACAATTGTTTTTGCATTAACAATAACTCGATTCCTTTTTTTTTTATTATTATATCAAACAATCCAGTTTGCCAAACTGGTATTTTCTATCACATTTGTGTTGATGCACATATTTTGCTCCAATAAATAAGTAATTTGCTGATCCGCCAAAATTGAGACAGTTCCTCTGGCATGGAGATAGAATAACGGGCTCCTATAGGGGAATTTGCTGATTGTGGGTTGGATAGGTGGGGGGAGAGAGGTTGGAGAATGAGCACGAATTACCAAGAGACAAAGACAGACATAAGAGGGTCGGTGTCATTGTTCCTCCATCTACAAACATCTTTGCTTCCAATTGTCCTCAGAGTATGGTGTGTATGCCTGTATTCTCCACTTCTGGCTGCCAGGCTCTCCAGTGCCTGGGCATAGAATGGGTAGAGAGTGCTCTGCCAACTGTTGGGTACCAGCCCGCCTCATGTTGCATGTTGTGAGCTCCACCACTTTGTCCACTGGAGTCACCACGATTAAAGGCACAGAGCTTCTCCTCTAAAGTGGGCTTCTTTTTTCTCTTATCAGATAACTATGCAGTTTTATGAAAAAGGTCCCTTTGGGTAGATTTGGCCGAGGTGATCACATCAGCTGAGGCTGCTGCATAGCTTCTTGGTGAGCTGATGGGTACCAGGAGGTGTAGCTTGGAATGTAAGCTGTCCCAGAGGTGGCCTTCCCAGAAGAACTGGAGCTGTTCCATACCGGGGGCACTGGGGGGGAACCAGCAGAAAGTGACCTACCATTAGCTAGGGCGCTGCTTTCCAGTGCTGCCCCTCCTTGCTTCATCAGTTTCTTGAATTTAGACCTTTTGTTCTGGAACCAGATCTTCACCTAACGGAAGAAAACGGTTCAAACCGTTAAATCCAGCATCAAAACAAAAACTCAGCAAAAAAGCAAAATCTCAACACCAAAACAAATTCTCAACAACGATAAATATGCATGCATATGTAGCCATACATGTAAACAGCGACATGTAATTTACATATATATTATAAATCTACATAAATGCAAGTCCCTGCATAATTATATTAATAAATAAATATATGTTTTTAATATTGTATATTATATATATATATATATATAAAACACTTCTATACATGCATTAATATCTGGTTAAGCTTTTTTTAAGCATAAGCTTTATATTTCGAGTTTATTTTCCCTGTACATGTTATATGTATGCTAATATATATGTAACGGAATTTAAATGATTTATTATGTATTCATATCTTATAGTTCCATGCTTGCCCTGGTATTAATCTAATCATTAAATAATGTGGTACGATTAACATCAGAATCAGTGTTTATAATTCCATAAAATAAAGAATTTTAGCTGCTAAGATGTAACGTATACACAAACATTAGTCAGTGCTATAACCATTACAATATGTATATGATCTAAATAAATACACGGTATAGATAAACTATAACTAAATGGCGTATGCTATAACCGTTATGATGTGTATATGCTATGAATAAAAACATTATTTAAATGAATAGTATATGCTATTACCATTATATGATGTTAATGCTAAAAATAAAGTATAAATAAAAATAGTATAAGTTATAATCATTTTAATTAAATCTACAACAATATTTTTTTCTATAAAAACGAAGGTCAGTGACTATGTAGTGGGCATTGTGTGCAGTACATGCCCCCGGCTAGGTGCAGAGCTTTCTGTCGTGCGTTTTATTTTTATTTAATTTGGCAAGCACGTGTAACATACAATTAACAAAATCCCTTCAGTGTATCCTGTCAAGATAGATTGTTCATATAACTGATTGTTATAAAATACCATCACTTGCACTTTTAAAACTCCACCTTACTTTACTTAACCATTTAGAAACCAGCCTAGAATGCTTTCAAGGGCTCGTAATGTACCGAACAAAACAGACCAACATTTTCTGTTATAATGATTATGTTCAGAAATCACAAACACAAGGACGGCATTGTCATTTCTTATAAATAATCAGAGATAAATACAAATCAGCATCCATTAAACTAAATAAAAAAATAAGATCGAGGCATTCCAATGCAGCTGTAGCAGGCAAATGCCGACTATTCTTTGGCACCCCAGGGCTTTGTAGCTGGGCCACTCTTTTTTATCATGGTAGAATTATTTCATTTATATATAATTATAAAAAATATACAGATACACATATGTATATATATATATAAAATACTAGGCCAAAAAAATGCAATATGCAATGGTGTCATTGATCATAGTATAGTGTCAGCATAGCGATGCCAAAATTAAGATTAGATTAAAGTGTAGCCTTAGGTAGTGCCAGGGGCATCCAATTCACATGACACACATGGGTGTTTGGGTTGTATGACACCTGGGTTCTAGTAAGTAAAAGGAAGGGCACTGGATCCAGTGATGCCAAATTATGAGCTAGGCAGTAAAGATATGTGATGAAACAGTGTTTTGGCATGTCTGGCACCTGGGTGCCAGGTCTGTAAAAAGGGTGGCAGGATATTTAGGAGGAGTATATGGGCAATGCCACCTAGGTGCCAGGGCTAAACCTGTCCTGGGACAGGCATTTTGGTGCCAGGACTTGAAGAAGGGTGTCAGGATATTTAGGAGGGGCATAAGCCACCTAGGTGCCAAGGTAGATGCCAACTGAGTGCCAGGTCTGTAAAAAGGATAGCTGGATATGTAAAAGGGGTACATGCCACCTGAGTGCCAGATCTGTGGTGCATATAAGAGGCATACATGCCACCTGGGTACCAGATCTGAGATGGGTATATATGAGGGGTATGTGTCACCTGGGTGCCAGATCTGTAATAAGGGTGGAAGGGTATGTAAGAGGGGTACATATGAGGGGTACATGTCACCTGGGTGCCAGATCTGTAATAAGGTTAGCAGGGTATGTAAGAGGGGTACACATACGAGGGGTATATATATGAGGGGTATATGTCACCTGGCTGTCAGATCTGTAAGGTTAGCAGGGTATGCAAGAGGGGTATATAAGAGGGGTATATGTCATATGGGTACCAGATCTGTAATAAGGGTGGAAGGGTATGTAAGAGAGGTACATATAATAGGGGAATATATGAGGGGTGTATGTCATCTGGGTGCCAGATCTGTAATAAGATTAGCAGATTGTGTAAGAGGGATATATATGAGTGGTACATATAAGGGGTATATGTCACCTGGCTGCCAGATCTGTGAGGAGGGTAGCAGGGTATGTAAGAGGGGTACATGCCACCTATAGGTGTTGAAGCACAGGCGTGTGTGGGTTAGATGCCATGTGGATAGAAGAAGCCGATGAAATGAGTAGAGGGTACCTGTGTCTGGGTAAGTCCCAGGGAGGCTGCCAGCTCCGCTCTCTCGGGCAGTGCCAGGTACTGAGTCTGCTGGAAGCGCCTGTTTAATGCCTGTAGCTGCAGACTGGAATAGATAGTCCTTGGTTTTCGAATCTTCTTTCCTTTGCCATTAAAGCGAACCTCTCCACCTTCCACCACCGTGCTCTTCTCGGTCTCTGCCCCTGCGTGGCACACACACCAAAATCAACATCAAGCAAATATCAGGTAGAAAACTGACAACTCAACAACAACAACAACAGAAAAAAAAAACAACTAATAAGCGAACAGATCAAGTGTGAGAAATCAGAAAATAAAGCTCCAGCAGCCAGTGCAAGCTTCTATTTTTTTTCTTTCCAGCATGCTGCAGTTTAGGTTTAATTACCCTTAATTGCATACATTGTTTATAGCGCCACGCAATAAATAATTAGGCAGGCTAATGCGCGCACATCTGGGCTGATGCTGAGCTGAGCTCAGATCTATGTGTGGCTGCGGGGGGACGGCGGCTGGAGCGGTCGGTCGTGCCTTTAGAGAAGGGAGAGAAGATTGTCCATTGTACTGTACCTGGCTCCTCTAAGCGGCTCTGGCTGAGGCTGGAGCTGTTGGGGTAGGGCTGCACGGTACTGATGTAGGGATTAGAAGTATGGCTGCTCACCGAGTTCACATAGGGGTAAGCCAGCGGTCTGGAGAAGGAAGAGGCGCCGCTGTACGAAGTGTCGTGCTGGGCTGAGTGCAGGCAGTGCATGGAGTAATGTCCATGAGACATGGGGGATGGAGGCATCTGCTGGTTCGGCGGCCCGAACTCCATGAACACCGCCTTCCCTGACACCGGGCTGTTCAGACTTTCTGGCATAGTAGTCATGGTCATTGCTTCTGTCTTCCTGGGTTTTTTCCCCCTGCCTCTATTTTTTTTAAAGGGGGGAGGGGGGATATAGTTTTGCCTTATTTTTTTTTTAAGGATCCCCCCTTTTTTTTTAATTTTCCAATGGGGGTCCTCCCGAAAGAAAAAAAAAAAAAAGGGATCCCAATTTAAGCGGATCGGATTTTTTCACTTTCCATTCATAAGAAAAAAATGGAGTTTTGCCTCTTTAGGGGAAAAAAAGCAAAAAAAAAGTCCTAGAGGCGCGAGGCTGTGCACAGCTACACAAACTCGCCCGAGAGCTTTGACTCAGCCCCGCTTTGCATATTCATGAGGCGGCGCGGCGGATTGGTCGGCTGCCTGAATCCGGGCGCTGCCATTGGCTAAAACGCGCCTCGCTGGGCAGCTTCGCTGACTAGGGGAGTGAGCGTGGAGCGGAAGAGCAGAGGAGGCTTTTCCCAGTGGCCTGTGATCTGCCATCTATGACAACACATTACTAATGAAAAGTCTGGGGGACCGGGGGACAAACACACGGGGGGATCAGGTACACAAGGCGAAGGATTGTTTTAATCAGCCACATCGTTTATTTTTGTTCCTTCTCCCATATTTTACAATTGCCCGGGTTTCGCCGTTCAATACAGCAAAGTGAAGCGCCCACACAGCACTTTTCCACTCAATTTGTGATTTAAGACAGCAATAATAATTCTCCACACACGGTGAGAAAATCTGTCACATCCAGTAAACATCCACACACTGCAAGACTCAATGGGCCTGACCAGGGCTGAGATCTGATCTGTGCACCCCAGTGACCCCCTAAGATCTGATCTGTACACCCCAGTGACCCCCTAAGATCTGATCAGTACACCCCAGTGACCCCCTAAGATCTGATCTGTGCACCCCAGGACCCCCTAAGATCTGATCTGTGCACCCCAGTGACCCCCTAAGATCTGATCAGTACACCCCAGTGACCCCCTAAGATCTGATCTGTGCACCCCAGTGACCCCCTAAGATCTGATCTGTATACCCCAGTGACCCCCTAAGATCTGATCTGTGCACCCCAGTGACCCCCTAAGATCTGATCTGTGCATCCCAGTGACCCCCTAAGATCTGATCTGTACACCCCAGTGACCCCCTAAGATCTGATCTGTACACCCCAGTGACCCCCTAAGATCTGATCTGTACACCCCAGTGACCCCCTAAGATCTGATCTGTACACCCCAGTGACCCCCTAAGATCTGATCTGTGCACCCCAGTGACCCCCTAAGATCTGATCTGTGCATCCCAGTGACCCCCTAAGATCTGATCAGTACACCCCAGTGACCCCCTAAGATCTGATCAGTACACCCCAGTGACCCCCTAAGATCTGATCTGTGCACCCCAGTGACCCCCTAAGATCTGATCTGTATACCCCAGTGACCCCCTAAGATCTGATCTGTGCACCCCAGTGACCCCCTAAGATCTGATCTGTATACCTCAGTGACCCCCTAAGATCTGATCTGTGCACCCCAGTGACCCCCTAGGATCTGATCTGCACACCCCAGTGACCCCCTAAGATCTGATCTACACACCCCAGTGACCCCCTAAGATCTGATCTGTACACCCCAGTGACCCCCTAGGATCTGATCTGTACACCCCAGTGACCCCCTAAGATCTGATCTGTACACCCCAGTGACCCCCTAAGATCTGATCTGTACACCCCAGTGACCCCCTAAGATCTGATCAGTACATCCCAGTGACCCCCTAAGATCTGATCTGTACACCCCAGTGACCCCCTAAGATCTGATCTGTACACCCCAGTGACCCCCTAAGATCTGATCTTCACACCCCAGTGACCCCCTAAGTTCTGATCTGTACACCCCAGTGACCCCCTAAGATCTGATCTCTACACCCCAGTGACCCCCTAAGATCTGATCTACACACCCCAGTGACCCCCTAAGATCTGATCAGTACACCCCAGTGACCCCCTAAGATCTGATCTACACACCCCAGTGACCCCCTAAGATCTGTTCTACACACTCCACTGACCCCCTAAGATCTGACCTGTACACTCAAGTGACCCTTGAAGATCTGCTCTACACACCCCAGTGACCCCCTAAGATCTGATCTGTACACCCCAGTGACCCACTAAGATATGCTCCACACACCCCAGTGACCCCCTAAGATCTGATCTGTACACCCCAGTGACCCCCTAAGATCTGATCTGCACACCCCAAGGACCCCCTAAGAGCTGATCTGTACACCCCAGTGACCCTCTAAGATCTGCTCTACAAACCCCAGTGACCCTCTAAGATCTGATCTGTACACCCCAGTGCCCCCCTAAGATCTGATCTGTATACACCAGTGACCCCCCAAGATCTGATCTGTACACCCCAGTGACCCCCTAAGATCTGATCTGCACACCCCAGTGACCTCCTAAGATCTGATCTGTACACCCCAGTGACCCCCTAACACACATGTCCTAATTACTCAAAGGGAGTGGGGTCCTACCACCAGACACGCAATACTTGCAAATAAGAGTACCTGTCATGGTTCCTGCACACCTACCCTTCCATGAAGGGACTGGGAGGATCAATAAAGAGCACAGGCAATGGAACCATTTTATTAAATTGTAAATGTGTTTAAACTCAGATAATTGAATGCTTGCTTTGCATCGGTGGTGAGCATTATGCAATCACAAATGGCACATATCCACATATATAGTCATCATAGGAAGTACATTTATTATAGTATGGAAACCCAATTATTTATATATATACCTAGACATATAAATTTTTTAAGTAACATACTATACAGGTAAATAGATGGGTAGATGCCTGCTTTGCAAATATTATATATATATATATATATATACATATATATAATATATATATATATAATATATATATATATATATATATATATATATATATATAAGCCTTGCGCAGATGACACAAGTATACAGTGTAAGTGGATAGGTAGATGCATGCTTTGAAAAAAATATTTTTTATTTTATATATATATATATATATATATATATATATATATATATATATATAGGCCTTGTACCGATGATATAATGCTATACTTCCTATATATATATATATATATATATATATATATATATATATATATATATATATATATATATATATAATAAAAAATATTATGCCTGCTGTGCAAATTCATGTATAGAATAAGTTAAATATATATATATATATATATATATATATATATATATATAGGAAGTATAGCATTATATCATCGGTACAAGGCCTATATATATATATATATATATATATATATATATATATATATATATATATATATATATATTTAACTTATTCTATACATGATTTTGCACAGCAGGCAGCTGCCTACCTAACTACATACTTGTATAGAATATGGTAATTTAAAGCACACACACATATATATATATTTACATGCATGTTACCCATGGCTGTGTAAATCCTGTGTTGATGAATATAGACATCATACATGAATATACATTAGCACAATAAATAATTTATATATATATATATATATATATATATATATATATATATATATATATATATATATATATATATATATATATATATATATTTGCAACTCATTTTGACAGTAAAATAGGCACAATAAACAATGCCCATGATTATGTCCCAAGACAGCTGTATTCATTCAGTAATGGTAGTTCAATAATAAAGTCATAGACACCAATATGTAGGATATATATTGCATGCACCAGATATTCTTGTTTCCCATATATATATATATATATAGGTGGTATGTGAGTGTGATGTCCAGGCCATGCTCGGGGTGCTGTACTCAGTATTGGGGAGTCCGGTGGTTTTGTATTGTCGGCTCAGGGAGATTCCTGCCTTGTGGGAGATAATTAGGGATTGCCGGTAATGGTTTCTTCCCTAATTCGGTGGTGACTGTACGTGGCACAATGATCCTGTGGAACTGGTTCTCACGTGCAGCTGTATTGCTCCCTGATTCATTTGATTAAATGCTAGTCTCAAGTGCTCTGATCCCCAGCTGAAGCGGCCTCATTAGCATAACACTGATGTTTAATTTTCATACGCATAATTAGCCATATATTTAACAATAATAGCAACATGCTGCCTTTCACTATTAAACAGCCTGGGATTTAATCCTGCTCAGCTGAACTTGCAGCACCGCTATCACCATTCCAGCTTGTGCCAGGCTGTGGTCAGGAGATGGGATCACACTGTATTGCTGTGATATTGATATCCTAATAATTCAATCTTTAGCTTTATAAAGTACATAGTACTGCCTGATAGCAGAGAGGGAGCTGGCCTGTTGTAAAGGGGGGGACCTGGCATTGTAAAGACTAGGTGTCACCATAAAAGACAGATTAATGTATAGAGTCTTGGTGCAGGGAGCACTGATCATTCACTCTGACCAGGTAAAGGGATTTGTAATTCTGCTTGTTTTATACAGAAGCCATAAAATACAAAGCGACCAATGATTGGGATGAGCTCCTGTGTATTAGCTGATTGCTGCCTAGATTACTTCTGGGTGACACCAGTCATCTGTTTGTGTGCTGTAGGCAGTGACATGGAACATTATTACTATTTTCCTGAGTATGAAATTATACCAATGTAATGGCTGCAATTAAGAAACTGACCCTTTCTAAAAAATAAAAATAATAAAAGGACTAAAATACTAGCCACACATTTTTTGTTGTTGTTTCACTATAAGATCTTCTGGCTTCAAGTGTTAAAGGGACAAGGAAAAAATATATAAACTGTGATATACAAAGGAAGCATGTGTGTCTCATTAAAAGCATGCTTGTTATAAAGGTCCTTAAAATATAATTTGTCATAAAGGTGACAGCAGACAGTACATTCTTGGCTCCACCCCTTTTGTTCCCCTGAAACACAATCTCAATGTAGAGGTTAGAGCAATAATACAATTAAGCCTGTTTATCAAAAGATACATTTCAGGATGTAAAAACATAACATGTAAACTGCTACTTAATTATCATTTGCACTGCTCTACATTTTGCATTTTTATTTAAATAATATATATAAAAAAAACTTGGTTTACTTCCATTTTCAAACTTTGTTGCATCTCAGTGCTATTGGATCTGTTGCTCTGTGTAGCCACCTACATGCCTTTCCTCAAGGGATTGTTTCCTGATGAACACAATGGTGGACCATGACAATGTGTAATGTGTGTTGAACGGACCACTTGTAATTTCCACTGCAAGCCTTGGTGACAGAGTGACAACAGAGGAGCACAAATTGGAAGACAGGGACAGAGAGTTGTCCCCCTATAACAGGAAGTGCCCCCCAAAAGAACCTTCCTGCTAGGATAACCAGATATTTTTTTAATAAAAGCTGCTGGTTTAAAAACATTGAAAATGCTATTAAGATGTTACATCTTATATGAGATTTTATGATTGGGTTTACATAAACATAAAACAAATTGGTTAGGTGTAAGACAAGGCCAGAGTCTTGTAGAGCAGACAACAATCTGCTCCTAATTTTCACATTTACACAACCACTGCCAAGTGATGGGCAGTGAAAAATAAATGGGGTTTTGTGCTTTTTATGTAAACAGACAAAAGTTCTGCACCGGACAGCCAATCAGCTGCAGAGAACTTGCATGAAGATTGACAGCTCAACACTGCCCTGTGCCTGGCTACTGCAGAGAAAGATTCAACATGGAGGGACCAACAGTTCTATTATTAATTAAAAAAAAAACGGTGAGAGTGGTCGAGTACATAATGTTATTGTAGCGAATAAATCTGTACAACAGGTGTGTGTATTTCTGAACGGTTCTCTTTAATTAGCCACTAAAACTGGACAATGCAGAAACTGTGCATAGTAGCCAATCAGCTTCTAACTTCAGCTTGTTAAATTAAGCTTTTACAATAAAACCTGGAAGCTGATTTGTTTCTTTTGCAGAGCTGCACCACATTTTGCACTCTCATGCTTTAGTAAATAAACCCTAATTACTAGTAGAAAAAGTCAGAACTTTTTGCAATAAATAGTAATAGGATGTCTTTAATATCTCTGGGACACAGACATGCCCTATAACTATATAAACACAAACAACACTTTTTTTAATTATGTAGATCTTTTATTTCACATAATATATTCATCAAATAATGAAGTATGAGAGGTGCCCATGGCACCCTAAAATAAGAGCTCCAGGACATCACTATCTATAGAGGGTTGATTCTCATATATTGCTCATTCTTTAAATGGAACTCAAGATCTGAGGTCTGTAAGTGACATCTACCAGAAAGCAAGGGGTTAATGTTACCTGTCAGATATCACAAGGTGCCTATGTGCAATGTCCCATCATAACTTATGTGGCACTACAAGCCCCAGCATATCCTGACCTCGATTACTGAAGCCTTTCTGTCCACAGGCAATGGGACTACAATTATCATTAGAAAATGTAGTAAAGACCCCCTAGACTAGATCGTGGGGCCTGCACAAAAAATAATCGGAATACAACAGCCTATTTCCTATTTATTAGCCGCATTTTTTTAATTAAGAATTTGAAAAAGTCGCACCACCTCCGTGTAATTGCTACATAAACAGCTTGTTATCGTAACAGTGGGTACACTCTTCATACACTCCTAGCAGGGGAACACGAGCTCACAAAGCGACACACACACTGAGCGATCAGATACAATCGGTGCGACTGATCGCAAACGACTCCTTGCCACACTTTGCTCACCTTGACACGAATCTGCCAACATTAAACCACCATTGTAGTCAAATGTATCCATTACTAAAGTCTCAGGACACAAATTGGAAAATAAAATTGCAATGTTTGCTACAATTTTATCATAAACAGCAACTAAAGTGGTAATAGAGATTAGAGAAAATGAAAATATGTGAAGAGGAAAAAATAGATAATGATTCCAAAAAAAAAAAAATCTGCTGTTTAATGAAGGATCTGTCAAGCTCTGTGATTGATCATTTTGAAAGGTTATTGATTTTTATTTTTTATTTTTATTTTGTTTTTACAATTCTTGCATGTTATAAATGTCAAATCCTGCGTTATATAGAATAAAGTCATCATTGGACTGTTTTGTCTGTCATTTTTTTACACTGAAGTCATTAAATAAGCTGCAAATAGGACATTGCCTGACCTACAGCAGCCAGACTTTTTTTTTTTTAATTTATCCAAAAACGAATAAAATAAAATGTGATTACTAATCAGGACCAGGCGATCACAATGTGCAGATGAGGAGTAGATAGGGCTGAGCTGTGAGCTTGGACTGGATCCCAGAGGCTGGTTAGCGGTCTCTGAAGTCCAATTTGAATACCAAATGAAAAGCGCTCACATTCCTGCAGCCTGATTAGCAGCTTCCTAATTACACACTCCATGCATTACCTCCACCAGCCCGATCTGCACATTATTCCTTCTTTCCTCTATTACATTTTTTTTGGAGCTATTATTTTTCTCCAAAGATACACGTTTGATGCAGATTTCTTTTTTAAGCAAATGGGCATTTCTTGACATTTTGTAGAGGTTTGTGATTTCCTAAATAAGCACAGCCCAAAACAAAAGGTGACATGTACCTATAACACACAATAAAATTATAATAAATAATGGCTGGGAAAATGACACACACACAAAAATACACAAATGACATGATAAACAATCTAAATCAATTTTTAGAAAACAATTTAAAACAACAAAATGTATTATTTTAGTTTGTTTATCATGTCATTTGTGTATTTTTGTGTGTATGTCATACATCTAAAATAAATAAATAAATCTAAAACAATAAAAAAAAAATATTAAAATGACACAAACAGAATCCATGATTTTACGGTGTAAAAGCAGCTTTATTACCGAGCCAGGTGGACAAAAGGAACACTGATTCAAAGGTGTTAAAAACAATTCAGTGTGTGCAATTTATAAATACATATCATACATCTGGAAAATAAAAAATTCTACACTGATATGTACAGATCAGCTTCCAGGTTTTGTTGTCAAAGCTTAATTAAACACTGTGAAGGTTATAAGCTTATTGGCTACCATGCACAGCTGCACCAAATTCTGAGTGCACAGATTTTAGTAAATCTCCCTTGTTGTGGGCTATTTACTAAAACCAGAGAGTGCAAAATCTGCTGCAGCTCTGCATAGAAGCCAATCAGCTTCCAGGTTTTATTGCCAAAGCATAATTAACCACTTCAATACTGGGCACTTTCACCCCCTTCCTGCCCAGGCCAATTTTCAGCTTTCAGCGCTGTAACATTTTGAATGACAATTGCACGGTCATGCAACACTGTACCCAAATTAAATTTTGATCATTTTTTTCCACACAAATAGAGCTTTCTTTTGGTGGTATTTGATCACCTCTGCGGTTTTTATTATTTGCGCTATAAACAAAAAAAAACAATATTTTTTACTTTTTGCTATAATAAATATCCCCAATTTATTTTGAAATACATTTTTTCCTCAGTTTAGGCCAATATGTATTCTTCTACATATTTTTGGTAAAAAAAAACCAAAACGCAATAAGCGTATATTGATTGGTTTGCGCAAAAGTTATAGCGTCTACAAAATAGGTTATTGATTTATGGCATTTTTATTATTATTTTTTTTTTACTAGTAATGGCAGTGTTCTGCGATTTTTATTGTGACTGCGACATTGCGGCAGACAGATCGGACACTTTTTTTAAACCATTGACATTTATACAGCGATCAGTGCTATAAATAGCCATTGATTACTGTATAAATGTCACTGACGGGGAAGGGGTTAACACTAGGGGGAGATCAAGGGGTTAAATGTGTTCCCTGACTGTGTTCTAACTGTGGGGGAATGGGACTGACTAGGGGAGGAGACCGATTGGTGTTCCTATATACTAGGAACACACAATCTGTCTCCTCTCCCCTGACAGGACTTGGATCTGTGTGTTTACACACACAAATCCACGTTCCTGCTCTGTCACGAGCGATCGTGTATGCCCAGCGGACATCGCGGCCACCAGGCACACGCATAAATCCCTTGGTGACGCAGCAGGCGCGCCCACGCCCCCTATGCGGGTGGGAAGCCAAGGACGTCATATGACAATGGCCCGGTCCGGAAGTGGTCAAACACTGTGAAGGTAGAAGCTGATTGGCTACCATGCACAACTGCATCAGATTTTTGCACTCTCCAGTTTTATTAAATATATCCCCATGGCTGTTAAAATGACATACACGACAAAAATACAAATATGACATGATAATATGGTCTAAAACAATAAAAAATATTGAAATGAAGCAAACAGAATCCATGATTTTACGGTGTAAAAGTATCTTTATTACTGAGTCAGGTGGACAAAAGGAATACTGATTCAAAGGTGTTAAAAAATTCAGTGTGTGCAATTTATAAATACATATCATACATCTGGAAAATAGAAAAATCGACACTGATTTGTACAGATAGGAGAGCAGAGTGTGTGTTATTTGCTAAAACTTTGTGCAAAAGTGCAGCTCTGCATAGAAACCAACCTCTGGCCATACACTATGCAATTTTCTTGTTCAATTTCCTTTAGATTTACTTTCAACTATGTAGTGCAAGGGCCTGCCTGATTGCATACAAATTGAACGCATTTAACTTTGACCTCATATTATATGGTTTTGGTAAATCTAGAAGAAAATTGTATATAGTATGGCCAGCCCTATTGTCAATGCTTAATTAAATTAGAAGAAATGGACCCACATCACTGTAGATCAAAATCCTCTTTATTTGGACATCCCAAAAATTACAGGCATCAGAATGCTGGGTAGACGCGTTTCGCACACTTCACATGCGCTTAGTCGTTACTGTAGTAATGACTAAGCGCACATGAAGTGTGAAAAACGCGTCTACCCAGCATTCTGATGCCTGTAATTTTTGAGATGTCCAAATAAAGAGGATTTTGATCTACAGTGGTGTGCGGCCATTTCTTCTAATTTCATTGTGTAAAGAGGCGAAACGAGGCGAGCACCTGCTGGATCATTAGGCTTCCTTATCTCACCTGGAGCGGCGGGTTTTCTTTTTTCCAATGCTTAATTAAACACTGAGGTAGAAGCTGTTTGGCTACCATGCACAAGTACACCAGATTCTGAGTGCACCGGTTAAGTAAATCTCCCCTGTTGAGGGTTATTTACTAAGGCTGGCCATACATTATACAATTTTCTTGTACAACTTTCCTTTAGATTTACCAAAACCATATATTAAGAGGTCAAACCTAAACATTTTAAATTTTATATGCAATCAGGCAGGCCCTCGCACTACATAGTTGAAGGTAAATCTAAAGCAGATTGAATAAGAACACTGTATGGTGTATGGCCAGCTTAAACCCGGAGAGTGCAAAATCTGGTGCACCTCTGCATAGAAGCCAACCCACTTACAGGTTTTATTGTCAAAGCTTAAAATATAACTAAAGACAAAACTTTTTATTTTTAGTTTTGGATAGAGTGCAGAGGGATTAGAACACTTGTCAGTTTTAATTGCTGTCTGTGCCCCATTAAGGAGATTCACCTTCTTTATTTATTCTGTTTATTTATTTATTTTAGGTACTTATATAGCGCCGTCAATTTATGCAGAGCTTTACATATACATTGTACATTCACATCAGTTCCTACCCTCAAGGAGCTTACAATCTAAGGTCCCTAACTCACATTCATACATATACTAGGGACAATTTAGACAGGATCCAATTAACCTACCAGCATGTCTTTGGAGTGTGAGAGGAAACCGGAGTACCTGGAGGAAACCCACGCAGGGAGAACATGCAAACTCCAGGCAGGTAGTGGTTGGGATTCGAACCAGCGACCCTTCTTACTGCTAGGCGAAAGTGCTATCCACTACTACAATGTGCCGCCCGTTTACTGTTATCAATGAAAGGGAAAGAAAATCCCAAAATTTGGGTTGTCCCCAGAAAAGTAATAGAGCGGAAATCTTCCACTGGGGACACTAGATCTGCGGACCTGGGGAATTCCTTTACTTTGCAGGGATTTCCTCTCACTTCCTGTTTTGGTTATGGGACAGGAAGTGACGGGAGAGCTTCACAATGGGATACAGTGAAAAAAATAATCTGAGAGGGGTAATAACCCTTCCTTGCTGTATTAAGACCCCTTTCACACTGGGGTGGTTTTCAGGCGCTTTAGGGCTGGAAATAGCCTCTGCTAAGCGCCGGAAAACCACCTCCCATTCATTCAAGTGTGACTTTTCACACTGGGGTGGTGCTCTCGTGGGACGTTCTGAGAAGTCCTGCAAGCAGCATCTTTTGGGCAGTTTGGGAGTGGAATTCATTGGAATGAATGGGCAGAGCTTTGGAAGCACCGCATCACAGGAGTTTTTAACCCCTTCTTTGGGGTTAAAAGCGCCTCACTAGTGGCCCAAAAAGTGCCTCTTAAACATCGCTAAAGCGCCACTAAAACGAGCAGCACTTTAGCGCCAACGTGGCCCAAGTGTGAAAAGGGTCTTAAAAAAAAAAGTTTTGCCTATAGTTCTACTTTACTTTAACACTGTGAAGGTAGAAGCTGATTGGCTACCATGCACAGCTGCACCAGATTCTGTGTGTACCAGTTTAGTAAATCTCCCCTGTTGTGGACTATTTACTAAAACTGGAGAGTGCAAAATCTGATGCAGCTCTGCATAGAGACCAATCAGCTTCCAGGTTTTATTGCCAAAGCCTAATTAAACACTGTGAAGTTAGAAGCTGATTGGCTACCATGCACAACTGCATCAGATTTTTGCACTCTCCAGTTTCATTAAATAAATCCCCATGGCTGTTAAAATGACATACACGACAAAAATACAAATATGACATGATAATATGGTCTAAAACAATAACAAAATATTGAAATGACGCAAACGGAGTCCATGATTTTACTGTGTAAAAGCATCTTTATTACTGAGCCAAGTGGACAAAAGGAACACTGATTCAAAGGTGTTACAAAATTCAAAATTCAGTGTGTGCAATTTATAAGTACATATCATACATCTGGAAAATAGAAAAATCTACAATGATATGTACAGATAGGGGAGCAGAGTGTGTGTTATTTACTAAAACTGGAGAGTGCAAAATCTAGTGCACCTCTGCATAGAAACCAATCAGCTTCCAGGTTTTATTGTACGGCTACAATCAAATCAGGTTTTATTGTCAAAGCTTAATCAAACACTGTTAAGGTAGAAGCTCATTGGCTACCATTCACAGCTGCACCAAATTCTGAGTGCACCCGTTTTAGTAAATCTCCCCTCTTGTGGGTTATTTACTAAAACTGGAGTGTGAAAAATCTGGTGCAACTCTGCACAGAAACCAATTAGCTTCCAGGATTTTCTGCGAAAGCTTAAACGCCAGGTTCACACCTTAGCGTTCTTACGGCCCGCATCTGCGCAGGCATGGCAGCCCAGTTAAATGAATAAATACAAATGAATGAAGGTGCATGCACCTTTTCAAAAATGTGTCCACGGACCGAGATGTGTGGGGGTGTCATTCAGAATAAATGGCAGCCCCACACATCTCTTAAGAGCTGTGCGTTTTCACTGCGGGTGGTTGCAGGTATCGCTGCGATTTCCACAGCCACAGGCAAGTAAGAAGTTGATTGGCTACCATGCAAAGCTGCACCAGATTCTGAGTGCTCCAGTTTTAGTAGATCTCCCCCATTGTGTACTAAAATCAACCAAATGCACTGTAGTCTTTATTATGAAAATACATCATATTTGCCTTTACAGAAAGCAATGGGCAATACACTGAGTACAGCAGTCCATAGCAACCAATCAGCATTAGACTCTGACTGCACTAAATTGATGCAAACAGAAATCTGATTGGTTGTTATAAGTAACAGCACTTTATTTTTATCACAGTTGCTTTTTTTAAACACGCCTTGCACAGAGATTTTCCTAGTCTTCTTCTAGTGCTTTGGTTAGGATTTCAGCTCCTAGTGATGTAATTATGATGGTATGTTCAAACTGGGCTGACCTGGAAAACATATTTGTCAAGCATTAGAAAAGAAAAGGCCATACAGGTAAGTTATCATCGAGGAGCTAAATAGTTAACAGACATATTGACACTGATCACCTTTTTTTGTCCAGTGACACTGCTGTCCATTTGTCCTTGAGGATCCTAAAATCAGGAGAGCCCTCCATTATAATGGGTTCTAGAAGAAAGAAGAAATGAATTATGACTTACAGAAAAAGATGCTGATCTAGATTTCCATTAGGTGGTAACTGCAATGCTCAATGGGGGTGGGAGGCATGGGGAGTTAAACTAATTTGCTTGGTTAACTAATTCAGTAAATATATAATATAAACACATTCCTTTCTGCAGATGTGACTCAAAGGGATGGAAATTATAACCAGGCAAGAGAGATTAACACTATATTAATCAACATGGAGGGGGGATATTGCCACATCTTAAATATAAAAAAAAAAAAAAAGAAAGAAAGAAATGACCCTGCCAACCCGAAATAATGGATATTTGAAGCAGAGAATAAAATTCAAGACAGAAAATATATGGATGTCGTTTTAGGAAATATCTAGCTGTAGATATTGAGAAATGTAAAAGGCAAAGAGCTACAATATGTTTACATATTTCGATGGTTAAGAACAATTGTGTTGCACAGCATCTGGCCATGCAAAAACATTATTTACAAAACCTGTGCAAAATTGGCGCTGGTATCAGAAAAATCAAATTTTTAAATTTGGAAGATAAAAACAGTGAACAATTTATAATGAGGGAGATACATAGCTGGCCCCTGGAGCATAAAAGAATGATTTGCATGACTCCACCTACTGTCCTTGAATACAGTAATCAATGTGTGATTAAAGGCGAATTACTGTACTTTGCAGCCTTTTATTTGGATCACTATTCCAAATTATTGGATAAAAAAATATAAATGATATAATTATTGGTTATAATTACATAATGCCAATTCATAACATAATTTGTTTAAAATGTATAAATATGTTGCATCGCACCTAATACATACATTTCAAAATATGTTATTGCTTTAAATACACAAGATCTGTCCTAGTAAAGCTGGAGCAAATTATATGGAAATATAAAGAAGAACATAAAAATAGAGTCACCTCCATTACAAGTCTGAAATTGTACACTAAGAATGGTAGAAGAGCTTCAGAGATCACAGGCAATTTTTTTTTTAACTTGGTGCAAAAAAATTATTAATTGTATAATTGTATACATATATAAATGTACAAGTATAACAGAACGATTCCTTATGTGCCAGAATTTCCTCCTGAAGAAAGATATCCAGGGTGATATAATAAAATGGAGCTTTTAGCTGCTGGGGCATGCTGGACTGTATAGTTCCACAAGCTCTGCAGCTTTGTAGGCTGGCTATATTTAGCCTAGAAGTGAAGGATGTGGCACAGATGTGTGCAGACACACACAACCTAGCACAGGCCCTGCTGTAAGCGCAGACAGGCCAGCAGAAGAGGTCAGCAGGGATCAAGGTTCAATTTACAGACTGGTGATTGCCCTCTTTTTCTAAAATGTTTACAGCTGTGCCATCTTTACAAGCTGGGTGTTTGATGACATACCTGTTGCAAAAATGGGATTCAAGTGTACAGGGTAGTGATTCATCCAGAGACAGGGAGCAATATTGTTTTAGATTAGCCAAATAATCAATGCTAGGCTTGAGCTAGAACTGAAACAGTCCTTATGTGCAGGTGGACTCATCAGAGCTAAACAGAGAGTGAGGTGGGCAGCCTGGAGCTTCTCAGTAGCCTTGGAACTATACCCCCTAGAATGCCATTATACTCTGGGACTGAATGGTAGGCTGGAGTCACACCTAGGCCTTGATTTACTAAAGAAAATAGAGAATAAATTAAAAAGAAGGAAATATGTCTTTTATTTTTTAGTGTAAATATCGCCACATCTTCCGTGCACCAAGTTCACAATGCCATTACACAAGTTCTATATGTTGTTCCATCAGCTGTGCCAAATCACTTTTAAAGTCATAAACAGCAGTTTTTTTATTAATGTTCGATATCTCCAGAATAATAAAGCATTCACGTCAATGTTTTAAAGTGACATTTAGGCTACTTTCACGCTGGGGCGCTATTCAGGTGTTTTTGCGCTAAAAATATTGCCTGTAAAGCGCCTGAAAACTGCCTCTCAAGCCACCCCAGTGTGAAAGCCCGAGTGCTTTCACACTGGGGCGGTGCGTCTGCAGGACGAGAAAAAAAAGTCCTGCAAGCAGGATCTTTGGGGCTTTGCAAGAGCGGTGAATTCACTGCTCCTAAAATACCCCTGCCATTGAAATCAATAGCCAGCGCTGCCGAAGCGCCTGCAAAGCGATTTGGGAGCGGCGCTTTTAACCCTTTGTTTGGCCGCTAGCGGGGGTTAAAAGCGCCCCACTAGCGTCCTAAAAGTGCTGCATAAATTACAGTAAAGCGTCGCTAAGACGCACCGCGCCAGTGTAAAAGTGCCCTAAACTATATCCTTATTCTCCAAAAATACTCTATACAAATCCACTACTTAAAGTGGTAGTAAAGGTGGCTTTGCTTATTTATACCTACAGGTAAGCTTATATAAATCTTACCTGTAGTTACAGTAAATATCTCCTAAATGTGTACCTTTTAGGAGATATTAACTTAATGGGTAACTCCCATTAAATTGTAAATAAAATAATAATATAGCGTATACAATTGCAACTCAAGTCATATTGTAATTGAATGTTATTAAAAATGATCTTTCCTTTTCATTCTGCAGCTCTGTAATTCTCTATAAAATGCAAAATGATAGCTTGGAGGGATTCTGTAGACAGATGGTGTACAGAACGCCCCCAAGAAAGGTCATTGCCTGCTTGTGTAATTGGCTTACTGATTTTCCCAGAAATCTGCACTAACATACAAGTCAAGATTTTTGGCATCCCCTTCAACAAAAATGTCACGTTTGGTGAGATACTCCCAATAGTAACACGTCTACAGGGATGCAGACCTTGCCACTTTCCTCATTAAAGCCCCGCTGGTGCAGCAGCTGTTTGATAATGATAAAAACCACACTCATACAGATTCACTGAGCACATGGGCACAGACAAACAGCTTATCCTTAAGAAAAGGTAGGAATCTGCAACAAAGTTTGTTAAAATCCCTGCAATGCACATAGATAACCCAGAGAGGGAATGTATTTTTTCTCAACAAAAGTAGAGTTACTCTTTAAGCATCGCCGATGATGTCACCGGCGCATGCGCACTGCACTCTCAATGGACGGTGTGTCATTGAGAGAGCTGTGCCACGGCTGTGACTCCCATGCACTGACGACATTGCGACTTTGCCAATCAGATGGCCGCAGCCCTCGAACCTGGAAGGAAAACCGGGTGAAGATAGAAGCCCTGTCAGCAGTGAAAGCACGCTGCTGGAGGGCTTCGTTTTCAGGTAAGTCTTGCAGCAAGAAGGTTTTTTTAATAATGTCCTCTCCCCCCTCCCCCACTTCTGTTTACTTGGAATGAGCAATGCAGGTTAGTTACCATCATGAGCACTGCTCTATGCACTCTACAATGCCCATAGAAACATCCGGAATGCCTGGCTGTTGCAGCCCTCCTTAGATGGGGGAATCCAATAAGAAGCTACAAAGAAAGAGACAGGAAGGCACAGGCACCTAGTGCATCACCAAAAATAATTTCTTGGAAAATGTAAAACTAGTAAAAATGGATACTCACAAAAGTGCACAAGTGAGAACGTGTAAACAAGACAAGGCCATACGGTGCAGGATAGGCGTCGCCAACGACACCCCACTATGCTGGTTTAGACTGCCAGCATATGCTGGTTTAGACTGCCAGCATAGTGGGGTGTCATTTGAGAAGCCTGCCAACATAGCGGGGTGTCATTGGAGAGCCTGCCAACATAGCGGGGTGTCATTGGAGAGCCTGCCAGCATAGCGGGGTGTCATTGGAGAGCCTGCCAGCATAGCGGGGTGTCATTGGAGAGCCAGCCAGCATAGCGGGTGTCATTGGAGAGCCTGCCAGCATAGTGGGGTGTCATTGGAGAGCCTGCCAGCATAGCGGGGTGTCATTGGAGAGCCTGCCAGCATAGTGCTGTGTCGTTGCAGAGCCTGCCAGCATAGCGGGGTGGCGTTGGAGAGCCTGCCAGCATAGTGCGGTGTTGTTGCAGAGCCTGCCAGCATAGCGGGGTGGCGTTGGAGAGCCTGCCAGCATAGCGGGGTGTCATTGGAGAGCCTGCCAGCATAGTGGGGTGTCATTGGAGAGCCTGCCAGCATAGCGGGGTGTCATTGGAGAGCCTGCCAGCATAACAGGGTGTCATTGGAGAGCCTGCCAGCATAGTGGGGTGTCATTGGAGAGCCTGCCAGCATAGTGGGGTGTCATTGGAGAGCCTGCCAGCATAGCGGGGTGTCATTGGAGAGCCTGCCAGCATAGTGCTGTGTCGTTGCAGAGCCTGCCAGCATAGCGGGGTGGCGTTGGAGAGCCTGCCAGCATAGTGCGGTGTTGTTGCAGAGCCTGCCAGCATAGTGGGGTGGCGTTGGCGACGCGTATCCTGCACTGTATGGGGCCTTGGTCTTGTTTACACGTTCTCACTTGTTGCACTTTTGCGAGTATCCATTTTTACTAGTTTTACATTATCCAATAAATGATTTTCGGTAATGCACAAGGTGCTTGCTCCTTCCTGTCTGTTTCTTTGTAGCTTCTTCCGAGGAGGGATGCATCCATGCTAGTCATTCTGGATGTTTATGGATTTGTTCTTTCATAGTCCCATCCTGCTGTGGAGGACCTCTGAGTGCTGGGAGAGACTGTTTTTTTTCTTGCCCATACTTCATAGTGCAAAGTCCATCTCAGCACCGAAAGTTGGATTGCATCAGCATTAAAAAAAAAAAAAAAAATTAATTTTTTTAAACAGAGTTTAACATCACTTTAAGGTAACAATTGTTCTAAAATGTACACTATTAGCACAGTGGTGTAAATTCTGTTGTGAAGAGAGCCGGCAGCAAGGAGGAGCACTGCAGGAAAAAGAGGAGAGGTGGATGTATATGGACCGCAGTGCACTATTATCACACAGAAAATTAACAATTTGGCGGGCCAAACTTTACTTTATTGGTGAATAAGGTTGGGTTCATACCTATGCATTTTTAGTGCTTTTTGCATTTTGCAGATTTGTACTACTGTCCATTTAGCATGGTTTCCTATTGAACATGTTCTGTAGTGCAAATCTGCAAAATGCGCTAAAAATGCATAGGTGTGAATCCAGCCTTAAACACTAAAAGAGTGTGCATATAGGAAATTGGTGCATTTTCTCTGTTTGTCATCCTTTGTTAATACCCCCAAGAGTGTTTACCTTGCAAAGTAAATTTTCCATTAGCTTAGTAAATAAAGTGAAGATGTGCTCACTTCAAAAATCAAATCAGGTGTAAAGGAAAAAAAAAGGATTTTTGCTTTCAAATGATTGGATGATTGATGTGAACACAGCTTGACCTTATTCCCCCTAAGTGAACAGATCTACCCCTTTAGTAAATCCACCTTTTGTGGTGTAAAAATGCATGCAGTTTCGCCCTCCATGTTATGGTCTGTGTTTTCATGGTCTCTCAATTCTATGACTGTCTGTTCTTGCACAATTTCTTTCTGGAAGACATATGGAATACTGCATTCACATTACCATCAATGTATACAGGCTCCAAAAGACACATTGCACTGCAGCACAGATATACAATATTTGCGGGCCTGATTGATATGCATGACAGTGCTATGTTTGTGATAGTAGCTGACTGTGTTCTACCGCTGGAAGCACATAAAATGTTAACAATGTGGTAATACTTGGACATCCCGTTCCATATTACAAACACATGCATAAACTCTAAATCTAGAACAGACTGCCGTGCAATTGTTTTTTTTTTAGCTACAACACTGGGCCTGACTGCAATTATGACTGCATTATAAATGTGCAATGGAATAATCTCAACACTTGCCGAACGAAAGCAGGTAAAGATCTGCAGTAAGGTTTTTAAAGCGTATGTAAGGTCAAATTGTAAATTCATATATTCATGTTCACATTGTTTTTCAATTATTTCTAGCTTACTCCGATTAATCTGAACAATCTTGACGTTTGTAAATTTTCTGTAGATCTCCACACATTTACTTCCTTGAATTCTGTTGCACATATTCACTACTTCCTGTGAGTAGGCACTGCTGTGTCACACATTTCACAGAGTCTGCCTTCTGAACTACCGAGGTGCTAGAGGAGGAGCTTCAGGAGGCGGAGTCAAAACAGGAATCACGGCTTTCTAGCAGCAAGGTACCTTGGGATATGTAGTCTTGAGAAATAAAAAATAAGCAGTAGAGGGGAAGCTGCAAAGCATACAGGGAATCCAGGCAGCATTTACAAAAAATATTTTTCAAGTAAGCCTATATAGGATTGTCAAAAACAACTGTTTGTATTGTTGTATTATCAAATAAATGTATTGAAATTATTTTAGCTAAACTGAGAATTCTTTTTTAATCTAAAGTTTAAATGTAAGATACCCTTCCCAAAGTACTAGCCATTCAGCCAAGTTAGAATTAGGTTTACAGATGATGGAACAGCAAAGCCCTTGCTGCTGCAAGTGAGCCATCTCTACATACCCCAAAGCCAAAAGAACTGCAACTCTCAGACCTTACACAGTACACAGTACTGACATATCCAGCAAATATCCAAAATAGTGATTTTGCATAGTTCACTTGCTTGATAGGTTTGCTGTGAAGAAAAGTATGCAAACAACAACATGGAAGACCACCGACTCACCCACGATATCACTTTGGCTATGCAAAGTCATTAAAATCTGCTGCATGGAGGATCTGGTCCTCCTTGCTCAAAATAAACAAGACTCCTTCAAAAAAGACATGATTCTACTGGCTGGACTTTACTTTTTTGGAAGACGGTAAAGCCTGGTACATACTAGTCGTCTTTTTTTTTTTTTTCAACCTAGCAGGCTGAACTAAAAAAAAAAACCTGAAGAGCTCAGGAGGAGCCGCTCTACTAACTATGAAATGTTAGTACAGCAATCTCCCCTGCTGTGCTTTTGTGTTCTGACAGTGGTACTGCCTCCCGCCAGAACACACTGGTCAGCTCTTTTAGCTATTTGTGAGAGTGCTGATCTGGTGCCGATCGGCAGACCTTTTTCAGTCATGCCGGCCGAATGGCCCTTAAGGCATTCATGTTTGGGGACACTTGACTCTGCTCCCCAACCACCTGACATTCCACCAGAGGTATCCCCCCCTTACTATTTTAAATTTCTTTCTCCCCTGTCCTTTCTTCCAACTTCTGCAACACCCATAGCTTTCCTACCATTACTCTTCCAAATAACTTCCTTTCCCCAAGCCCTTCTTTATCCTACCTTCTCTCTTCTGTTCTCCCTCCACCCATTGAACACTTTTACCCCTATTTATCTTGATAGGCTACTTGTCATTTTCTCTCAAAATATTTTGCTCCTCTTTGATGCTATTTATTATTTAAGCAATCTTTGAAGGCTTTGTATACCCTTGATCTACATACCTTTTGATGATAATATGTCATACTATTTTGGGTGATTTGTACACCATTTTCTCTTGAAAAACACAAATAAAAAAAACATCACCAAGGGAGCCCGGACACATTTCACACAGAGTAAGAAAGCAAATATCCACTTTGTGCAAAATGCACCAAGACTCTTTTAATTACTGCTTGCCTGTGTACCTTTTTCAGAATAAACATACAGTCAAGTAAGAGAACTATGTGGAATCATTATTTTTGGTTATTTGCTTATTAGAATAATTAGTATTTTTCACCCCAAGATAAGGCTAGCACCAGAGGTGTCTGCTTCCTTTACTTCAGGGCATAAAGGTGCATGTTTGGTCAATATAAGCATGCATGTCTATTTAATAATTATTAAGCTGGACACAGATGGATAGAATTTCTGTTTCAATAGATTTATTGAATTGTTCAGAGAAAACATGACAAGCTCACGGTTTGCCCACACGGGCAGAGCTAAACAGTTACACGTAAGAACAAGTACAAATAGGCAATGTATAATGTTAAATCAGCAGAGTTGTGCTCAAAACTAAAGAGGACTGGTAGGAAAGTCAAAAGCAAACATCGCTTTCATTGCCAGGCTGTCCTCTAAGGGGAGACGATCCCCAATAACAATTATTATGTAGTAAGAGAAAGGAAGAATGAAGAATAAGAAAAAAAGAGAGGGGAAAGCAGGAAGGGAGAGAGGGGCCAGAGAGAGGAAAAATCGAGGGAGAAAGAGGGTATCATAGACTCGGGACCGGCATGGGCAACACCCATAAACGACCATAACTGGTTGGAGATAAAGATGGGAAGGAATAGCTTATCCAGGTTTCCCAGGCTTTAAGAAACTTTGAGTGCGAGTCCTAAAGAATACTGGACATCTGCTCATTGACCATCATGGCGGTCATCCGGGCTTTCACATCCTGGAGGGCAACCAAAGGAGTCTTCTAGGCCTGAGCTATGGTACGTTAGGCAGAGATAAAAAGATAGGAAGCCAATTTCCTCTGCAGTGCGAAATGGCCCAATAAAGGGCAATGTAGGAGAGCCAACCTGGCATCCTTGACTACTGTCACAAAAGCAATGTCTGCAGCAGGCCAAAAACCCTAGCCTAAATACCTATCAGTCATGGGCATGACCACCAGATTTGCAGGATGTCCCCACGCTGACCGCAATTCCTAAAACATCTGTCGCTGCTGCCAGGATAGGCATGAGCAATCCAAGCTGGGACCCAGTAACATTGCAGAAGAACTTTATAGGCAGCCTTAAAGGTAGTGGTATTGAAGGCACATTTCTCCACCATTTTCCAAGCCTTACTCCAGTCCTCTACCTCAACAGAGGAACCAAGATCTCACTTCCTTTGGGCCATATGGGAAAGGGAAGTTAAAGATGTCCTACTGTCAAGAGAGGCATAAAGTGTCAAGATGAGACCAGGAGACCCCATCAAGTTCTGGCAATTGTGCACAAAAGACATCTTGAGATACGGGTGTGTGGAAGTACGACGAAGAGACAAGATCCAATGTTGTAATTGCAGATAATGGTAATGTTGCCACTACGGGATCTCATGCATTTCCTTGAGGGCCTCAGATGGATAGAATTTTGTTTGGTTCTAACATTTGATTTTGAAATGAGTGGACTTTACTGATCAAACACCACATACAGTATCTCACAAAAGTGAGTACACCCCTCACATTTTTGTAAATATTTTATTCTATCTTTTCATGTGACAACACTGAAGAAATGACACTTTGCTACAATGTAAAGTAGTGAGTGTACAGCTTGTATAACGGTGCTGTCCCCTCAAAATAACTCAACACACAGCCATTAATGTCTAAACCACTGGCAACAAAAGTAAGTACACCCCTAAGTGAAAATGTCCAATATGGGCCCAATTAGCCATTTTCCCCTTCCGATGACATGTGACATTTTCCATTGCTTATATAGTCGCTGTTGAATATATCACTTTTATTTTTTTGTTATAATAATTTTTATATACACTGTAGTCTTTGCGTGTTATATTATTGTATCTACAGCACAATCTGCTTCCAGATTTCCATTCTGGTCAGGCTTCTGTATTTTATATACATCACCAGCGCTACACATTCATTTTTCCCATTTGGGAAATAGACATATTAGCGCTGCCAGCATTGCTGCAGAGGTTGAAGGGGTGGGGGGATCAGCCTGTCAATGCTCAGACCATACTCCGCACACTGCATCAAATTGGTCTGTATGGCTGTCGTCCTAGAAGGAAGCCTCTTCTAAAGATGATGCACAAGAAAGCCTGCAAACAGTTTTTGCTGAAGACAGGCAGACTAAGGACATGGATTACTAGAGCCATGTCCTGTGGTCTGATGAGACCAAGATAAACTTATTTGGTTCAGATGGTGTCAAGCGTGTGTGGCGGCAACCAGGTGAGAAGTACAAAGACAAGTGTGTCTTGCCTACAGTCAAGGATGGTGGTGGGAGTGTCATGGTCTGGGTCTGCATGAGTGCTGCCGGCACTGGGGAGCTACAGTTCATTAAGGGAACCATGAATGCCAACATGTTCTGTGACATACTGAAGCAGAGCATGATCCCCTCCCTTCAGAGACTGGGCCACAGGGCAGTATTCCAACATAACGACCCCAAACACACATCCAAGACAACCACTGCCTTGCTAAAGAAGCTGTGGGTAAAGGTGATGGACTGGACAAGCATGTCTCCAGACCTAAACCCTATTGAGCATCTGTGGGGAATCCTCAAACTGAAGGTGGAGGAGCGTAAGGTCTCTAACATCCACCAGCTCCGTGATGTCGTTATGGAGAAGTGGAAGAGGACTCCAGTGGCAACCTGTAAAGCTCTGGGGAACTCCATGCCCAAGAGGGTTAAGGCAGTGCTGGAAAATAATGGTGGCCACACAAAATAATGACACTTTGGGCCCAATGTTGGACAGTGTGTTGAGTTATTTTGAGGGGGCAGCAAATTTACACTGTTATACAAGCTGTACACTCACTACATTACATTGTAGCAAAGTGTCATTTCTTCAGTGTTGTCACATGAAAAGATATAATAAAATATTTACAAAAATGTGAGGGGTGTACTCACTTTTGTGAGATACTGTACACTGTTAGAAATGTGTTGTTCGAGAAAAGTTTTCCATCTTGCTCCTTTGAATCTTCTCATCACTGCATTTGAAAACGAATGTTGGTTTGACCCACCAAATTTTAGAAAAAGGACCAAACTTTCTTAGACCCTTCTTTTGCCAAGAAATTTCTTTCAACATTCTACCCATCTATGGCCAGCTTTAGTGATGACAATTATTTGGCATTGTGTTCTTACCTCTGACAGTCATCTCATGTCTATGGCTAGCTCTAGGCCAGAAGTACAGGTATTATTAAATAATGTTTGTTTAAAGATGGCCACCATTATTTAGCCACCATCATTTTCCTCTCAACTCCCCTGGCATTTGAAGGCAATGCACATCTCCCTATCTACCAAAAAAAAAGTTAAAAAGCAATTCCAGGTAAGTGAAATCACTCGGTGAACTACTAATTCCTTTTACCAAACATTGCAATTGTGGTAAAATGAAAAAGTTCATTTCTTTTGCTGTAATCTGAGTATGTGTAGTTAACTGTAGCCAGAATTCAGAGAAAACCTCACAGGGTGACTGAGTATACTTACTAAATCCTGTGCTGTGTAACTTTCCTCTATCCTTGAATCACATTCAAATCTCAAATGGCTGATCGGAACATGAGATGTACCTGCGAGAAACTCCTTAGTACTAACCTTATTAAATTTGGATTTCTGTAAATGAGACAGCAAGTAGCCTGCAGTAGATGTGTTAGGGCTTATCTCTCCGGCATCACAAATAGGGATTCTCAGATAACCAGAATAATGACAAAAATGAACAGTGTGGACCGCTGAAGTACAGAAAAACGAAAGTCCTGAGCAATGTGGCCAAGTTTCTCGTTTGAGTTTTAGGATGTAAATTTCAGTTTTACCTGGAGATAACCTGTAACACTCACTGACTACAAAGACATTCAACATATTAAAAAATACACTATATTACCAAAAGTATTAGGACACCTGCCTTTACACGCACATGAACTTTAATGGCATCCCAGTCTTAGCCCATAGGGCTCAATATTGAGTTGGCCCACCCTTTGCAACTATAACAACTTCAACTCTTCTGGGAAGGCTGTCCACAAGGTTTAGGAGTGTGTCTTTGGAATGTTTGACCATTCTTCCAGAAACACATTTGTGAGGTCAGGCACTGACGTGGGCGAGAAGGCCTGACTCGCAGTCTCCGCTCTAATTAATCTTAAAGGCGTTCTCGGGTTAAGGTCAGGACTCTGTGCAGGCCAGTCAAGTTCCTCCACCCCAAACTCGCTCATCCATGTCTTTATGGACCTTGCTTTGTGCACTGGTGGAGGGGGGATTATGGTGTGGGGTTGTTTTTCAGGGGTTGGGCTTGGCCCCTTAGTTCCAGTGAAAGGAACTCTTAAGGCCCCAGCATACCAAGACATTTTCATGCTCCCAACTTTGTGGGAACAGTTTGGAGCTGAGCTCATCTATGTCTTTATGGACCTTGTTACACATTCACAATATGACATGTCATCAGAAATGAAAACAATTCATTTATAGTGTGATTATTATCATAGCCACGTGTTACCTTTTACTTTACCTATTTTTAGAAAAGGAATTGTACTGACCTATAGTAAATGCCATCCCTTCTTCCATTTCCATATGATTAACATTTGCTAGGAGGAGAAAAAAGAATATATTTTACTACATTATAACAGCCTCAGAGAATACAGTTCTATTCCAAGATGGGTCTATGAGATGGAATCTCTGGGAAATATTATTACTTCTTACAATATTACATTTCATTCCGCTAAAGCAGAAGTGTGTCAGTATAAATCAAAGTCTACCTGGAATGACACTCAAACTTATACATATGAAACTATGTACATATAATTGGAGGTGTTGCCACAAGCAGATCATGGTAACACTGACAAGTAGATATATAAGTGATGGAGAAGAAGTATTTTCCATACAATTCATCCATCTCTTTCTGAAGGTAACTTGTCATAAGATAAATATGTAGACTGCCATGGCTGTTTGTCTGACTATCATGCTAATCCTCTAACTTCACTGCAAGCAAAGGAAAGGGGTAATTTAAAGCTTAAAGTGATATCAAAGTCTCATTTTTTTTGTTTAAAAATTACAAACATGTTATACCTATCTGCTCTGTGCAGTGGTTTTGAACAGAGCAGCCCGGATCCTCCTCTTCTTGGGTCTGTCATTACTGTCACATTGGATGGAAAAAGGAGCCCGTAGCACTGTGTAAGATCTATAAGTCAGTTTGGAGTTTACACTGGGACACGGACTCAACATACTGGAATCAGATAATCAGTTTAACCAGCCAACGGAATTTTCAAACAGATGTAGCACCCTGGGGTTTAGTCAGGGAGCTCCTCACAAATTTACTTACCAAGAGTAGTTATCTTGGTCGATTGATAGAGATCTATTGATTTCTCCCTAAGTTTGGCCTTGTTGCACTTCTCTCTTCTACCACTAGGTGGCCAGGTGCTTGGTGGTACTAGATGCGAGAAGGGCAACCCAAGGTCAGGTTATGGGTATATGGGGTATCTCAGCCAATGGGCAGCGGTTTTCTTGAATCCCTTGGCCTGCTGGGAGAACCTATATATTCGGGTGGGTTCAGGTGATCTATGTTCTGTGCCACCTGGACGGGTGTCTGGGTGGATGTGTGTTGTACGCCCGGGCTACTAGGCTGGAGTTTGGGCCTATCCCGGGGGCATCTGTCTGCCAGGCTGTGTGAGGGCCTGTCCAAAAGTAAAGAGAGCAGCGCAGGTTTGGGATTGCGGCTTGCAATCCAACCAATAGTGAGGGTTCTGTCAGCCGGAGAACCTGTCAATGGTCGGAGGCAGAAGGGAAGCTGTCGCAAAAAAAAGGAACCAACCACCTTTACCAGGGACCACAGTGAGCAACTGAAGCAAGTACCGGAACCACATTCTCACCGAATAGGCATGGTGGAGAATCGGGAAACTTCAGGCGGTGATCAAGTCACTGACCCAACCCGCGGAGGCTTGCAGAGCAGCCTTGTGAGTCAAGTCAGGGACCTCGCCGGTTAGCAGGGGTGAAGCTTAAGAAGTATCTGGAGTGCCAAGCTGGGGACCCAGCAGGGGAGCGTGGGTGACGCTTGAGGGGATACCACCGCAAACCTTGGAGGAGCTCAAGGGATTCAGAGTCAGTGAATCAGAGGGTCTAGAGAGAGACCGGGAGCTCAGTGTTGAAGAACCACACGAGGCAGTTGTAGTGAAGCAGAAAGGACTGTTACGTTTGAGTTAGGAACTGTTAAAGACTGTTGACAAAGGAGACAGCAAGCCTGCATGTGCAGATGTGGCTTCTTGCTGGGGCTTTTCCCTGCACAGCTGTCCTCCTATTGAAGTCTTGGAGTCTGTCAATTGAATTTGCAACTACCTAAGGGTGTCCTGGCCCTAACCCTCTTTCCCCCAAAAATACAAAAGGACTGTCAAAAGAAATAAAACCTCTTTTTACATCCAAGAAGTGTCTGGTGCCCAATGACTTCCACCATCTTTGCACCCACTATGCCTCACAACCCACCACATACTGAAGGATGTCAACTAGCTTTGGCCTGGAAAGTTCTCATTAGACTGGAAAAAGCCAGAGACCTTACTACACAGAGATAATAAATGACAGGCTACAGATTTCTCTTATGACAGGTGTACAGATAACTCATACAAATTCAGTATAAGATTTGTAAGTGAAAAGCTATTACCACACTTCCATTATTTTCTGAATAAACTATTTGAAAGAAAAATAAGGTCCAGTTTGATGCATGTAGCAAGAAAGTAAGCCTACTCTTGTGTGGTGATGGTAACAACTAGTAATTATACATAATGCTGTTCTATTTAACTTTAAACCCCTCTTCACCCATCAACTACTGGTGTGACTAGTAGGAATAATCCGTTAGTTGCAAAGAACTTTCATCACAGGTAATGCAGTAGAGCTCTCAGCCAATCAGAATCATTAAGTGCATGTAACCTAAAATATAGGGGTACAAGGCCTTTTTACTACTTGCCTGCTGTTTCCCATTAAAGTGGAACTTTAGTCAGAAACTTAAGTCCTGCTAGATGACTTCAGGCAGGCCTCTTTTGCAGGTATAGCTATGGTAGAACGTTAAAAATAAGTGCCTATACGGTTTAGAATCTAGTAAGACTCTGCACATGCTCGGTTGCTCTCCAGTTTTGGCACTGTGCCTAAAATCAGAGTCACTAGAGGCCAATCAACTGACAGCTGACAGTTTTTTTCCCTATAAAAACAACAAACATGTTATACTCACCTGCTCTGTTGAAGTGGATTTGCAGAGAGCAGCCCAGATCCTCTTCATCCCGGGTCCCTGTGATCCTGGACCCTCCCTCCTGTTCAGTGCCCCCACAGCAAGCAGCTTGGTATGGGGGCACCCGAGCTGAGTCACAGCTCCCTGTGTCCATTCAGACACGGAGCCCCGACCTGGCCCTGCTCCCCCTCTCCCCTGATTGGCTAGCTGACTTTGATTGACAGCATTGGCAGCCAATTGCGCCACTGCTTTGTTTCAGGAGGGAGAATCTCGGATGGCTGAGACAGTTGTGGACATCGCTGGACAGAGAGGGACCTCAGGTAAGTATTAGGGGGGCTGGGAGGAGCTGCTACGCACATAGGATGCATGAAGATAAAAAACCTTCTGCCTTTACAAGCCCTTTAAGAACTGTTGCTGAAGGGCAATGAAAGCAACAGAAATGCCAAAGACTGTACTTAGGGAACATAGAATAAAGTGATTGCAAAGTCTTGTTTTTAAAAAAAATAACAAACATGTTATACTTGCCTCTTCTGTGCAGTTGGTTTTGCACAGAGCAGCCTGGATCCTCCTCTTCTCAGTTCCCTCTTTTCTGCTCCTGGCCCCTCCCTCCTATTGAGTGCCCCCACAGTCAGCAGCTTCCTATGAGGGCACTGGAGCTGAGTCAGAGCTCTGTGTGTCCATTCAGACACGGAGCCCCGACCCGGCCCTGCCCCCTCTCCCCCGATTGGCTGACTGCCTTTGATTGACAGCCACGGGAGCCAATGGCACCGCTGCTGTGACTCAGCCAATCAATCGCAGCGTCCCGGATGGCTTAGACATTCATGGACATCGCTGGAGAGAGATGGGACTCAGGTAAGTAATTAGGGGTGCTGGGGAGGCTGCTACATACAAAAGGTTTTTTATCTTATTGCAAAGAATGCAAAGAGAAAAATAAAATCAGGAGAGGTAACAGGGAAAACTCTGGTAGAAATGTACATGTTTTTAATGGATAAAGCGACATAGTTTTTCAGACCAAGGAGAGGGGAAGCGTTTCCAACAAGGAAGTGATTGCTGTGGGCTTCAACAAAATGGCGGCCTCCAGCAAGAAGAAACAGGAGCAATGCTGGAGGCAGTTTACAGCACACAATCATTTTGGTAGTATAATTACTTTTTATTTTGTTAAAGAACATAATAATTGTTATCAAACTATTATGGGTAAAGTTCCGCTTTAAGGGAGGAGAACACTGACTAAAGATTAATAGAATCCTTACAGCAGTCATAAGATCAACCGCCTAGGCATTTGGTCATAATGAGCCTGATTTACTAAAGGAATTGAGAATCTTCACATAGTAAATTGTATAAAGGGCGATTGACTTTTTTTTTGTGCATTAACCTCCCTGGCGGTATGATTATGTCAGATTTTTGAATCTCAAAGCGGTACATTGTTTTGCATAGGTATTTGGCATTTTATATTGTAGGCCTGTAATTCTTAGTAATAACACACTTAAATCTGTCGGGTATAATAAAGTTTGAAACACAAAATCATAAATTATAATATAATAAATAACTATAAATAACTATAAAAAATAATAATATAATAATAATAAAATTACTTTCCCCGCAAATCACAATCGCTCAATTCTGCAAGTGTTCTAATTTACTATCGTGGTTTTCTAGCTGGTCTAAAACCACTTTTGACGTAAAGGGACACTTTTTCGTTGCCGTGGACATTCTCAGGTTTCCAGGCAGAAATAACAGTATATATAATATAAAAGTACATGCAGGGCACTGGACAAAGCACTAGGGACAAAAGGGAGGTGAAATGATTTGATACAGTAATGTAATCTGTAAGATTACAGTGTACTGAGTTATGTTTTTTTATACTTTTTAAATTTGCCGCCGGGCTCCGCCCCCCCTGCGTTGAGACGCTCGCAGGGAACGGTGCCTGGAACACAGAGCATTGGGGAAGACACAGCGGGGGGACATCGCAGGATCCTGGTGACAAAGTAAGTACACTATACCAGGATTCTGCAATGCAATCCTGAGTGTGCCTCGGGGTTACTGCTAATGGTACTGAAATTTAACCCCGAGCCACACTCGGGAATACCGCCAGGGAGGTTAAGTCATGAGTTAGCATCTGTTGTATTAAGGCAGGCTTTTGATATAAATAGTCTGCCAATGTCCCTTGACATGCTAAAAATCAGAAGGGACCCTTTTTTGTACCACAGCACGCAAAATTGCACATGCATTGCCTTAGTACATTGGTGTACCATTCAATATGAATGGCATTGCAACACAGTAACGCATGCTACTGCACATTGTGGTAATGTGCCCGGTACCACAACGTGTTAATTTAAATGGGCCCTAAATGTTTACTTAAATTATTCAGTTGAGTGAAAAGCAAATCCCTTTTCTTACTTATTTGATCTGCACATGACTGGGTAATATTGAAGTGAATATTCACACGATTTATTAAGATTTTTATCTTTTAGTAAATCAGCCTCATGACCTCTACTGAAGAGTTAAGATTTGTGTGATCACATGGTTGGCAGACAGACAGAAAGAAGGATGAGCAGCATTTTCCTCAGAAATAATATTTCAGCTCTTCTCTTTCTATACCATAAAACCACTTACCTGGCCTTAAAATGATACTAAAGTTGTTTTTTTTTTTATTTGAAATTAATAAACATGTTATAGTTACCTCCTCTGTGCCGTAGATTTGCACAGAGAAGCCCAGATCCTCCTCTTCTTGGCACTTGCGACCCTAGGGGGGGCCAGAGGGGGCCCTGACCCCCCCCAACATTATGCTGTGCCCCACCATGTGCCCCCCCAATAATTTTTTATTTTTTTTTACAAAAGGGCAATGTCTAAGAGGGAGAGCGCCCCCAGTCAGCTCCTGCGGGTAATTCCTCCCCCTCCCTCTGCTCGCTGATACTGCATAATGCGAGCGCTCACACAACCACAGCCACCCGATCTGCTCCTCCCCCTGCATCCTCATTGGCAGGGAGAAGAGCGAGTTGCAGGAAGCACTCCACCAGGACTCTCAGTTACTGAAAAAACAGACTGATTTCTCCCGTCCTTAGGACAGGAGAACCAGCCTGTAAATTCCAAGAGATGCCAGACCAGCGCTGTCAATAGCAGGGGCAGGACAGCAAGAGGAGGCTGGGGAACCCCACAATGGCAGAACACCAGGGCCCGGTGGCAAGACAACCTTTGCAACCCTGATAGTTCTCCCACTGCTTTGGACCCTTATATTTTCTTGGTATGCTGGTGACATATATCTCTTGTTTTCTGCCACCCTAGGGGGGGCCCAATACAGTAGGAAGGGAGCTCATTGCAGAACATGTGAAAGGGCCATTGTGGGATCGTAGTAAAGGGCCCCAGGATATATATATATATATATATTAATATATTAAATAGTTGCCCCCCTACTTTTGTCCATTCCCCCCATGTGCCCCCCCTAAATATGAAAGCTGGAGATGCCACTGCTTCTTGGGTCCCTCTTCGATGCTCCAGGCCCCTCCCTCCTGCCGAGTGCCCCCACAGCAAGCAGCTTGCTATGGGGGCACCCAATCCGAGCCGCTGCTCTGTGTGTCCAACCAACTGAGTCTCTTGTGCATCATCGCTGGATCGAGATGGGCTCAGATAAGTATTAAAGGGGCTGAGGGGGGGCTGCTGCACACAGAAGGTTTTTGTTTTATCTTAATGCATACAATGTATTAAGATAAAAATAAACCTTCTGACTTTACAACCACTTTAAGTTAAAAATTGGAATTATAGATATATTTTAAAGCGAAACTCAATAAATCTGTATTTGGAAACTGAGAATACCGCAAAAGCACAGACAAATAGAGGTGCCTATAAATACTGTAAAAACTGATTTATTTCACATGGGTGGAACACATTCCTCATCATTACATATCACATACAACAATATTTTGTACCCATCTTATACTGAAACTGTTCTTGCACAGAGCGACTCCGATCCTCCTCTTCTCAGGTGCCCCGCTGGTGCTCCTGGCTCCTTCTCCTCTCAGTGTGCCACCATAGGAAGCCGCACACCCGCAAGCTCACTACAGAGCTGTGCTGCCTATGTCTATAGACACAGTGTTGCTCAGCCACCCCCGATGCTCTTCACAGGATTTGACTGACAACCATTGGCTCCCGCTGCTCTCAGCCAAGCCTGCGAGAGCAGGGAGAAGAGGAGAGTGCCGTTGCAGACATGCACAGCGCTGGATCAAGACTGGGCTCAGGTAAGTATAAGGGGGGTGAGGGGGCATATTGCTACCTAAACATTTTTTATCTTAATGCAAGGAATGCGTTAAGGTAAAAAACGTTTAGGCTTTAGAGACACTAAGAAATTTAAGGAAAATGTCCAGTATCGGTTTCCCACCTGGGCCATTGTAAAATGATGGCCGGAAAGGAACCCTATTGTTCTGGGTGGATGTCATATGACGTCCTCCCCAAGCCATGCTCCAGGCGCGATCTGTCACCTGCTATGTCCACCGGACACAGCAGATGACCGATCACAGCAGATGACCGATCAGTGTACCAGCTCACTGCTGGTACCATGTGATCGCTGCAATCAATCACTGCAGATCATATGACAGTTGTAAACAATGAATGGGTTCAATGGTGTTGATAGCTGTGATTGGTCACAGTGATCACATAGTACAAACAGGGACAATCACAGACCAATTGTAGCATGTGATTAGCTGTGCCCAAATCACAGCTTATCCCAAAAACACACCGTGGACTTTCATTCAGTAAAAATGTTTGCTTATAGCAGTGAAGCTCACTGTTATAAGCAATCATAGTGTGTAAAGAAAAACAATCCTGATCACTTCCCCAGAGTGGTCCAGTGTTACTATGGTAAGGTATGGTTAACACTGTACTACACTGTACTGCTCTGGTCACAGTATGTAAAAAAATGTAAAAGAAAGAAAAAAGAAAAAATATTTTTTAAAAATTGAAAAAACAATCAAAAATATAAAACAATTGTATTTTTTTTTTTACATACTGTCAACAGTCAGTGTCCCTGGTCACTGCCACACCAGCTTTATGATGACACTGTACTGCACTAGTGACAGTATGTAAAAACTTTTTTATAAAATGTGATTTTTTTTTTTTTTAATTTCTTCATTCTCCAAAAAATTGTGTCCAAAAATTACAACTTAAAAAAATGTGCCATGCCTCTTACTAAATACTTTGGACTGTCTACTTTCCAAAAGGGGTCATTTGGGTGATATTTGTACTGTCCTGGTATTTTCAGGATTCAAGAAATGAGGCCATCAGTACATCAGAATTGATCGCTTTTCAGATATATTTACCATAGTTTGTGGACTCTATAACTTTCCTACAGACTAAATAATATTCACTGATTTGGGTTATTCTCGTCAAAGAAATGTAGCAGAATTCATTTTGGCCTAAATTTAAAAAGAAAGATTAACCAAATTTTACATCAGAAACAAATTGAAATGCTCTTTTCCCCCAAATTTTTGGCCTTTTTTCATTTATTTACCAAAAATAACCCCCCCATATTTATATGAGTACAGTGTTGCATGACATTCAAAGTGTGACAGCGCTAAAAGCTAAACACTGGCCTGGGCAGGAAGGTAAAAGTGTCCAGTATTGAAGTGGTTAAAAAATAATAAAACACACCAAAGCCAATTTCATTGTAATGGCTTTAAAATAACCAATTTCACTCTGCAGTCAGTACTGGAACGGAGAATGTAATTATAACAAACATATACTTCTCTTTCCCACTCAAAAGCACTGCCACAGCCTAGCAAGATATCTACAGAACAGAAACAGGTAATAGATAATGATTTGCAATAAAGGTCAATAAAATCATTGTAATGTATAGTTAATCTGGAGAGAATTTGTTTTCCTTAACAAAAATCTGGCTTTCACTTTTTGCATTTGCTTTCCTGGAAGTGCACTAGAAGATGTGATGTGACCTACAGTTGTCAGCTGGAGCTGAAATAGGCAACCTCAGAGTATGGAAAATGTCAGAATATTCTACCAGCCATCAGCACAGTGGGGACATGTGTCACCCAAAGACCTGAAAGGCTGTAGGTTGTCCATGCTTGACCTGTAGGACAGCAGATCTCTTTGAAAAGACACAGGACAGCTGATAGCAACACGTAAATAAGTGGCCACAAGTAGATAGCTGTATCCTAGGCACTAATGGATAATTTTTGCCTTTCACATAATACATAAATACATTTTGCTCTTTTTATTACTGTCTGTCCAACCTAATATATTTTAGCCACAGGTAAGCTCAGTCATGGTCTGTATCTCCTTTCATTCTCAGGAGGTCCAGCAGTGTTCCTGGCTCTTGCTTACAAAACACATAGAGGTTGATTTAATAAAGGCGAGACTGTGCACTTGTGCAGTTGTACTCTGCAAGTGCAGTTGCTCCAGAGCTTAGTAAATGAGGTAAACCTTCCCTCTGCTCATTTATTAAACTCTGGAGCCCCCCCTGTTTTTTACCTGCCCCCCCCCCCCCCCCAATCTGGTCCATGTTTACACGCAGTATTATCTTTCTCACTATAGCATCACTATGTATCCACTTGTATTTGTCCCCCACATCCCCTGTAGGGGAACATTGGCGGTGCTTGGACCCCGGCTGTGTGTGGGTTCATTGATAAGTAGCAATGTTTTCTTTTCCCCTATGTAATAATAATGATCATTGTATATCATTATGTATTTGTTTACCTTGATTACTATGTACATTCTATTAATTAATTTCAGATATTATTCTCCTGATGAAGCAGTAGAGTTCAGTGAAACAAGTTGAGGAATACAGGATTTGTGAGGACCCACTTATACCTTTGTTCTCCTTACTGGAGCGCACCAAGTAAAAGTCACACATTTTGTTAGGTTGTATTTTAAAACAATGTTCTGGCACAAATTTTGCTTAGTATGTTATGGGGTATTGGGATACCCTACTTTTATCTTTATTGTATAAATAAAAATGTAATCTTTTATATAATCCCTCTGTGTATTTTGTCCAAAACAGAAAGAGATAGTCCATATTTCCTTGTTTATGGGTGACCAGTAGGGGACTGATCTCCACTTCCAAATTTCCTTCAATACTTTTTGGATACTTCAATTTTTCTTATATAGCTAATCCTATTAGAACTCTGGAGCAACTGCACTTTGCAAAGTCCACAGTTACATAAAGTTACATAGTTAGTCAGGTTGAAAAAAGACACAAGTCCATCCAGTTCAACCATAAAAAAAAAAAAAAAAATATCGTACAATCCAATATACCCAATACTATACCCACAGTAGATCCAGAGGAAGGCAAAAAACCCCAGCAGAGCATGCTCCAATTTGCTATAGCACAGTCTATTTGCCTTTAGTAAATCAACCCCATAGCATCTTGCTCTCTTGTTTTTTAAGTGAATAGGGAGGAGATTTCCCCAAGAGACATAACAAGTTATCTACTACATCAATCTATTTGTATCTACTAAAAACTGAAATATCTCTTAGATTGTAATCAGTAATGAGCAGGGCCCTCTGTTTACTCTTATATTGAATTGTATTGTAACTGTACTGTCTTGCCTTCAGTTTGTAAAGCGTTACGATAACTGTTGGCACTATATAAATCCTGTATAATAATAATACTAATCAATTTTGATTAAACTGCCCATTTCACTTTTACTCCAACTGACTTTCTCTTTTTCTCTCCTCAATTAAAGTGATACTAAAGGTTAGTTTTTTATTTGTTTAAAATGACAAACATGTCATTACTTACCTCCACTGTGCAGCTCGTTTTGTACAGAGTGGCCCTGAACATTCTCTTCTGGGGTCCCTTGGCGGCTCTCTCCTGCATCAGATAACCCCCTAGGAGAATCGCTCTCCCGAGGGGGTTACCTTGCGGGCGTGCTCCTGAGTCCAGCATTTGCGTCTATAGAGGAGCCAATGGCTGCACTGCTATCAATCCATCCAGTCAGGACCCGAGACACCGGCTTTTGCTGGTGTGCTCGTCCCTGAGACGAGATAGAGGGGGTAGAGGTAAGAAAAAGGGGGGCTCAGGGGGGCTGCAGCATTACAGGAGGTTTTTCACCTCAATGCATAGAATTGTAGATTTAATCTTTAAGTAGATCCAACGAACGTTTACTTTTATTATAACATATGCTGTTAACTTTCCTTTCTCCTATTCATTTATACCAAAACCTTTGATTATTAAGTAAAGTAGAATATTTGGGAAACACTGTAAATGTGTCATGGATCAATATTGCATTGCATCCATTAAGCCCATGTATATATATATATATACACACATACACACACACCAATCAGCCATAACATTATGAGCACCCACCTAATACTGAGTACGTCCCCCTTCTGCCACCAAACAGCTTTGACTCATTGAGGTATGGACTTCAAAGTAACATGCACATGAATGTCAGCACCCAAGGTTACCCAGCAGAACATTATCTAAAGCATCACACTGCCTCTGCCGACTTGCCTTCTTCCCATACTGCATCCTAGTGCCATCCCTTCCCCAAGCAAGTAACGCACATGTACTTGCCCATCCAAATGATGTAATAGAAAACATCATTCATCAGGCCAAGCCACCTTCTTCCATTGCTCTGTGGTCTAGTTCTGATGCTCACGTGCCCATTGTAGGCACTTTTGGCTGTGGACACGGGTCAGCATGGGCATCCTGACCAGTCTGCGACTACACAGTCCCATCCACAACAAACTGCCATGCATTGTCTTTTCTTACACCTTTCTATCGGAACCAGCATCAACTTTCAGCAATTTGAGCTACAGTAGCTTCTCTATTGAATTGGATTACACAGGCCAGCCTTCGATCCCCACATGCATCTAGCCTTGGCCGCCCATCAACCTGTTGCCAGTTCTCCTTCCTTGGACCATTTTTGGAAGGTCCTGACCACTGCAGATCAGGAACATCTCACAAAGCTGAACTTTTGGAATTGCTCTGACCCAGTCATCTAACCAGACAAATTTAGGCCCTTGTCAAAGTTGCTGAAATGCTCGCCCAGTTTTCCTGCTTTCATCTTCAGGGATAGCTGCGTAATACTGTATATACCACCCATTTTCAGATGCCACTGTAACAAGATAATCTCTGACTGTTATTCACTTTACCTATTGGTGGACACAATGTTATGGCTGATTGGTGTAAACATACATACACATTTTTGGAATTTGAAAGGGTAGGACTGAGCTGACTCCCTAAATTAAAAATCTGCATATTTATTTATATAGTTTTGGGTAAAATAAAAGACTTACATCATCAGTTCATATCCCTAAATAAGCTTATTATTATTATTATAATACAGAATTATATAGCGCCAACAGTTTACGCAGCGCTTTACAACATTAGGGCAGACAGTACACTTACAATACAATTCAATACAGGAGAAATAATAGCCCTGCTCATTAGAGCTTACAATCTAAGAGGGAGGATCAAGTGATACAAAAGGTAATAACTGTGGGGGTTGGGCTAATGAAGAAAATAAAAGTACAGTTATTAGGTGGAGGCAGGATAGGCTCCTCTGAAGAGAAAGGTTTTCAGGGATCAACTAAAAGTGGACTAGGTGACAGTCAGACACATTGGGGGTAGGGAATTCCAAAGGATGGGAGAGGCTCTGGAGAAGCCATGGAGGCGAGCATTGGAGGAGATGACGAGGGAGATATAGAGCAGGAGGTCTTGAGAAGAATGGAGAGGACGATTTGGTTAGTATTTTGAGACTAGGTTACGGATGTAGCTTATGATCTAATGTCATATAAAAGGGTGGGTGGCAGTCAATTAACCTTCCACTATGTTTTTGTCCTGTTAGAGGAAGGCAGAGAATCAGGATGAAACCCAAAGAAATATGAGTATAAGGTACAAAATTCACGCAGACAACATCTCTGCTAATAAGTGAATGGAGTACCAAGTTTTAGTGTTTATTGCCAAGTTATGTTACATAGTTACATAGTAGATGAGGTTGAAAAAACACAAGTCCATCAAGTCCAACCCATGTGTGTGATTATATGTCAGTATTACATTGTATATCCCTGTATGTTGTGGTCGTTCAGGTGCTTATCTAATAGTTTTTTTAACCGCGTGCCGACCAGCTGCCACAGTTAAACTGCGGCAACATGGCTCGGCTGCGCGAAACGCCATCATGGTACGTCGGTACCATAGACAGCCACTAGGGGGCGCGCACCCCCTGCTCGCCCATGGAGCCGATGCGAGTGCCCGGTGGTCGCGATCACCGCCGGGCTACCGCAATCGCTCGGGGCACACCGAGAACTGGGATCTGTGTGTGTGAACACAGTTTCCGGTTCTCTGAGGGGAGAACAGACAGATCGTCTGTTCATACAGAGTATGAACAGATGATCTGTCATATCCCCTGTACAGTCCCCTCCCCCTTCAGTTAGAACACATACTAGGACACACTTAACCCCTTTACTGCCCCCTAATGGTTAAACCCTTCACTGCCAGTGACATTTTCACAGTAATCAATGCAATTTTATAGCATTGACCGCTGTAAAAATGCCAATGGTCCCAAAAATGTGTCAAAATTGTCCGACGTGTCCGCCATAATGTCGCAGTCCCGATAAAAATCGTAGATCGCCGCCATTACTAGTAAAAAAGAAATGAATAATAAAAAAGCCATAAAACTATCCCCTATTTTGTAGACACTATAACTTTTGCGCAAACCAATCAATATACGCTTATTGCGATTTTTTTACCAAAAATATGCAGAAGAATACGTATCGGCCTAAACTGAGGAAAAAAAATGTTTTTTTATAAATTTTTGGGGGATATTTATTATAGCAAAAAGTAAAAAATATTGCGTTTTTTTCAAACTTGTTGCTCTTTTTTTGTTTATAGTGCAAAAAATAAAAACCGCGGAGTTCACCAAAAGAAAGCTCTATTTGTGGAAAAAAAAAGGATGTCAATTTTGTTTGGGTGCACGATCGTGCAATTGTCAGTTAAAGTGACGCAGTGCCGAATCGCAAAAAGTGCTCAGGTCAGGAAGGGGGTAAAATCTTCCAGGGCCGAAGTGGTTAAACTATTGATGCCCCCCGCTGAGACCACCGCTTGTGGAAGGGAATTCCACAACCTTACCGCTCTTACAGTAAAGAACCCTCTACGCAGTTTAAGGTTAAACCTCTGTTCTTCTAATTTTAGTGAGTGGCCACGAGTCTTGTTAAACTCCCTTCTGCAAAAAAGTTTTATCCCTATTGTGGGGTCACCAGTATGGTATTTGTAAATTGAAATCATATCCCCTCTCAAGCGTCTCTTCTCCTTCACTGCTCGCAACCTTTACTCATAACTAAGATCCTCCAGACTCTTTATTAGCTTTGTTGCCCTTCTTTGTACTCGCTCCATTTCCAGTACATCCTTCCTGAGGACTGGTGCCAAGAACTGGACAACATACTGCAGGTGCAACCGGATCAGAGTATTGTATAGTGGGAGAATTATCGCTTTATCTCTGGAGTTGATCCCCTTTTTAATGCATGCCAATATTCTGTTTGCTTTGTTAGCAGGAGCAGAGCTTGGCATTGCATGGCATTGCTGAGCCTATCATCTACTAGGATCCCCAGGTCCTTTTCCATTTTGACAGAGGGGAGGAGGGGCAAGCGAGTACCTAGTTTGTCGCTGCAAACTTAGCTGGAAGTTCAGCCCCCTTCCTCCTTCCCCCACAGCCGGCCCATTCACAGAGCGCAATGTCCTTCATGCATGTGCAATAGGGAACCGGCTACACTGCTGGTTTCCTTTAGTAGAGATGGCGGAGGCAGCACCCGATAGCCGACTGAAAAATCGGCTTGGATTAGCACACTGCTGGATTCCTGGGCGGGTAAGTGTCCTAATATTAAGAGTCAGCAGCTACAGTATTTGTAGCTGCCAACTTTTAATTTTTTCTGACTGAGCCTGGAGCTCCTCTTTAAGTCGGCCATACATAGATCGAAATCTGGCCGCTTCAGCAGTGAATGGCCAAATGTCGATCCATGTATGGGCAGGCTGGTTGCTCCATGTATTGATTGATTTGTGTACAATTAGCCTGTTGGAAACTTTTGTCTCGATCAGCTCTGCTGGCTATAGTTGGTGGTGCTCATGAGTGTGTTCTGACAGCGGAGAAGTCTGACAGCGGGGAAGTCTCACATCGACTGTGTGGGTGGGGAAATCAAGTCGTCTTCTTTCATTCAACTTATGGGTTGAACAATAGAAAACGACTTGTGTACAGTCAACCTTAGAATGGTCAGTCTTCACTCATGTGGTTAAACTGTTTATTTTGTTTTTAAACTGTAGTGTAACTGCTAAAAATATGTTAGTTAGGGTTGACCCCCCCCCCAATCCCCACTGTGACAGCAGACCAGGCATCTTCTCCCACGTCTGCTGCCGGGCCGCATCACTCATTCACAGTATTCTGTGAATGGGAAACTACAACTACCGACAGCCTTTGCAGCTGTCAGGTTGTAGTACTCAATTAACTACCACGGCACTGTTGAGCGCTGCGGTAGTTCATTGAAAGTTCTTGTCAGTATGTAACCGAATGCTCGTGTGAGGTATGAGCACAGAGCTTACACACAGAGTCTGCAAGAGCCCTGCAAAGCACCCACGATCTGCTGATTGTGGGTGGAATGCTCTGCAGGCTCCCACTAAATAAAATAATAAATAGACATTTTTTTACCTGCAAAAAGACATGCATGTATTATTTATTTGAAAAGGTGAACTTGTCCTTTCATTTATTGCTTATTTAAAAAAATAAACAAACTAAATGTCAGACTATAATTACCCAGTCCACAGGATGACAATGCTTTGTGATCTTACTGCAGGATAAACAACATTGTCACCCTCTCAAAAGAAGTGAAAAAACAATTGATACACCAGCAGGATCAACAGGTAGCAGGTAATAAACTAATATTACATGGGGACTCTTCATCAATATTTACAGTAGGCCTAGATAAAAAGAAGAGAGAGTAATCTTGAAGATGCCACAACCATCCTGGCACTATGTCCCACATTTGGTGGGACTGCCCCCCCATCAAGAACTTTTTGGACATGATTCTGGGACTCGACACTAGGTCTACAGGTTTCACTATGCCTAACCTTCCTCAAATTGTTCTACTTTCTGTGTTACCAGGCTCTATTAAACAAACGAAACTGAATATCCTCCTACAATTTCTTACTGCCGCAGATACTGTACTACGGCACTGACACTCACCCAAACCACCAATCTTTCAGAATGGGTTGCTGAACTGGACTACATTTCCCTCTGCCTAGCTCAGGAAAATGACAAATAGGATTCATATATTCAGATCTGGGCTCCTTGGATGTTCCTGTGGGCCTCACAAAAATTCTATGACAGATTATCATCCACCTAATGCTACACTTCTCTGGCCCAAAGATGGTGACTATCCCTGTATCCTTTTTCACACCCAAAATTGCCCCTTTGCCTACAAAAAATTCCATCTCCTTCTTTTTCCTCTTCTCCATCATTGCTAATACGTCCTACAAATGTTTTCTACATGAGTATGGGCATATAAGTCTCTAAATATTGGAATCTCTATACCTGGTAGATTCTCTTAAATCCAGAATCCATGCTCACCTGAGATCTGTCATGCACCAAGGGAGATCTAGTCACCATGATGATGTAACACTTCTGAAGCAGTCTTGCTGCAACCTGACACTCTATAACCCTGTTCTTGATGGTGAAATATATTATACTTATAAAACGCCTACTCTACGATCAGCTTATTTCTATTATTTTCTAACCAGAGACATGGAAGGGGATACCTTTTGGTTATTATGGTCAACACAGCCTTCTTTTACGATCTAGATCTGGTCATAGATGCACAGTTTCCTCCATTCTCATTATACAGAGCAGCTGTCATAATACCCATCTGTCTCCTTCGATTTTTCATTCAAGAAATGTTGGGTGAGATGGATAATAGGGCTGCCCACTGAATGAATTTGTACAGTGTATGACCAGCTTAAGATCTCTTTGAAACTGCAATCCCTACAGCTAGATAAGTCATACATGAGAAAACTGATTAATTACTGTTCCTGGAGGAAACAGCAGTTATTGGTGACTGTCAGAAGTGCTCTCATTCCAACTATTATTTCTTTTTTAAGATTGGCTTCCAGACACACCAGATAGCTATTGTTTATGAGCAGATCACCCCGTCTTCACTGCATCAACCACAATGATGACATAGTCTAAGTTTTGGCAGCTGTACATCATGTAATTTACTAATAATGTGTCAGTGATAGAATACATATAATTAATGCATGCTACAGGGTGGTACTAAGGCAAAGTGCCATCACACTGCAGCTCTCTGCTATTCTGGCATATTGATATAGCCACTGGTTAGGAACCCACCAACAAATACACTTATACTACCATCAGACTTTAATGTCATAAACCAAAACGTTCAACTGGCTGATATCAGATGCAAGAAAAACATTTTTATGGCTTGTCTGTTAATGTCATACTATCTGTTTTCAGTTTTTTTTTCTACATTAACAGCTACAGCAGTACCTGAATGGAGGGTTAGATCCAAACTCCAGGCAAATAGCTAAATACGCAATTTAACTACATATATTGGACCTGTTCTACCTGTCAAAAGATTTGTATTTCTGTCCTTTCACAACCACGCCACACTGCATAGCCCTGTCTGGAAGGGCATGAGACCTGATTTGTCTCTGCTGCAGTAAACTAATGCCGTGTACACACGGGCAGACCGAATCCGGCGGACAATCCGACCGTGTGTGGTCTGCATCGGACTTCCGACGGACTTTAGATTTGAAACCTGCTTCAAATCTTTACGTCGTAACTCAGCCGGACTATACGACGCAAGGGCAGGGTACTGCATCTCGCGCTCGCTGCAATAGGAAAAACAAAATTTCCTATTGCAGCGAGCGCGAGGGGGAGGCGACGATGTCCCTTGGGTCTGGTATGGATTTTAAGGGGAACCCTCTATGCCGAAAAAAACGCGTGGGGTCCCCCAAAAATCCATACCAGACCCCTATCCAAGCATGCAGCCCGGCCGGTCAGGAAAGGAGGTGGGGACGAGCGAGCGGTCCTCCCCTCCTGAACCATACCAGGCCGCATACCCTCAACATGGGGGGGGTGGGTGCTTTGGGGGAGCGGGGCGCCCTGCGGCCCCCCCACCCCAAAGCACCTTGTCCCCATGTTGATGAGGACAAGGGCCTCTTCCCAACAACCCTGGCCGTTGGTTGTTGGGGTCTGCGGGCGGAGGGCTTATCGGAATCCGGGAGCCCCCTTTAATAAGGGGGCCCCCAGATCCCGCCCCCCCACCCTATGTGAATATGTATGGGGTACATCGTACCCCTACCTATTCACCTAGGTAAAAAAGTTGCAACAAAAAAACACACTACACACGTTTTCAAAGTAATTTATTAAGCAGCGCCGGGGGTCTTCTTCCGACTTCGGAAGAGGCCGGAGAGATCAGCGAAGTCGGAAGAAGACCCCCGAAGTAGGAAGAAGACCCCCGGAGCTGCTTAATAAATTATTTTAAAAACCTGTGTAGTGGCTTTTTTTATTGACACTTTTTTCCCTAGGTGAATGGGTAGGGGTACGATGTACCCCATAATCATTCACATAGGGTGGGGGGCCAGGATCTGGGGGCCCCCTTATTAAAGGGGTCTCCCGGATTCCGATAAACCTTCTCCTCGCAGAAGCTGACAACCAACGGCCAGGGTTGTTAGGAAGAGGCCCTTGTCCTCATCAACATGGGGACAAGGTGCTTTGGGGGGGTGCAGGGCGCCCCCCTCCCTCAAAGCACCCACCCCCCATTTTGAGGGCATGCGGCCTGGTACAGTTCAGGAGGGGGGGAGCTCGCTCGTACCCACCCCCTTTCCTGACTGGCCGGGCTGCATGCTCGGATAAGGGTCTGGTATGGATTTTTGGCGTAGGGGGTTCCCCTTAAAATCCATACCAGACCTAAGGGCCTGGTATGCCCCGCGACGGGGCTCGCAGGGCGTCAGTTTCGCCGATAAAAGCGGGAAGATTGACTTCCTTTTCTAGTCCCGTCGTACCTGAGTCACGTTCAAAATGAACAGACTTGTTTGTGTGTGGGCAAGTCCGTTTATTTGGAAAGTCCGCCGTAACACCTTCGGGAACTAGGTCCGCCAGAAAGTCCGGTCGTGTGTAGGCAAGTCCGTCCGTAGTCCGGTTGTGTGTAGGCAAGTCCATAAAAAAAGTCCGTCGGAAGTCTGTCAAAAGTACATCGGAAAGTCAGTTGGACCAGTCTGGTCGGAAAGTCTGCCTGTGTGTACGCTGCATTATACCTACAGGTCTCCCCCCCCACTCCACTGACTGGACAGTAAAAGGGAACAACAAACAAAAGACTAATAAGCTCATCTTACTGTCACTCTGCTCTCTCCTCACATCAGCCTATTCCTTGTTAACACATGAACGCTGCAGCACATTTGACATTTGATTGGCTTCTTGTGCTACTTTGTCCTCTCCAATTCCGAGCTCTGCTGTAGGATTGCAAAAGACTGATACCACATCAAATTCAGGTAATTTCCCTGCTTGCAAATAAAAAGCATACAGTACCTTAAAAAAGTATTCAAGCATAGTCATGTGTAATGCCCTGTACATACAGTCAGATTTTCCTACGGAAAATGTTCCATGGGAGCTTTTTGTCGGAAATTCTGACCGTGTGTAGGCTCCATCGGAATTTTTCCATCAGAATTTCCGACATACAAAATTTGATATCTGGATCTCAAATTTTCCGACAACAAAATCCGTACCTCACCGCGTACTTGGCGATTGGAATTTCCGACAAGATTTGTGTGACCGTGTGTATGCAAGACAAGTTTGAGCCAACATCCGTCGGAAAAAAAACATGGATTTTGTTGTCGGAATGTCCGATCGCATGTACAGGGCATTAGAATGGCCCAGTCAAAGTCCAGATGTAAATCCAATTGAGAATCTTTGGCTAGACTTGAAAATTGCTGTTCACAGACACTCTCCATCCAATCTGACAGAGCTTGAGCTATTCTGCACAGAATGGGCAAAAATGTTACTCTCTAGATGTGCAAAGCTGGTGGAGACATCCCCAAAAAGACTTGCAGCTGTAATTGCAGTGAAAGGTGGTTCTACAAAGTATTAACTCAGGGGGGCTGAATACAAATGTACGCCACACTTTTCACATTTGTTTGTAAAACATGTGGAAAACATTTATAAGTTTCCTTTCACTACACAATAATGTGCCACTTTGTGTTGATTTATCACATAAAATCCCAATAAAATACATTTACGTTTTTGGTTGTAACATGACAAAATATGTAAAAATTTCAAGGGGTATGAATACTTTTTCAAGGCACTGTACATTTCATGATGTATTATTGAATATAGAGCTGCATTTATACGTGACTTTCTATCTGCCTAGCTTTCAGCTTTAAATATTCGTTTCTAGCAGATGTACAGACTTCCCGTGTGGATGGGGGAAGCGCAGCCATGGATGAAAATGCATTGCCAATGCCTATGCAAACGCCTGTTTGCCTAATGCAGCATACACACTAGTGGACTTTTCGACCGGACTGGTCCGAAGGACCGAGTCCGGCAGACAATTCACACATGCGTGGGCTTAATCGGACCTGCAGCGGAGTTTTTCGGTCGAAAATCTGACAAACTTTAGATTTGGAACATGTTTCCGTGCCTATCGAAAAGTCCGCTCGTCTGTATGCTAGTCCGACGGACGAAAACCGACACTAGGGCAACTATTGGCTACTGGCTATCAACTTCCTTATTTTAGTCCAGTTGTACATCATCACGTACGAATCCGTCGGACTTTGGTGTGATCAAGTGTAGTCAAGTCCGTTCGTTGAGAAAGTCTGTTGGAAGTCCGCCGAAAGTCCGTCGGACCAGTCCGGTTGAAAAGCCGCTCGTGTGTACGCAGCATAAAACACACCAATATGCTGGATGGTGGCAGACACTACAGAAATACAAAATGCATAGCGAGCATAAGAGTGTTGATGAGCTGCTGAAGGTTCTGACCTGGCTGTTCAGATAACACTGCTCTAAGTATTACTTACTGTTAAATAGATTCTAGTGTGTTTCTATTATTGCAGATCTTTGTGGTTACTTCCAACATTAGAGTAACAAAATGACAACTAAGAAATGTGAAGCATTTGATGGCGTTTGTTGTTCTATACAGTAAGCATTTGTTTAAAATAATTTGTGCTGGGAAGTCTGCCAAAATGCATATTATATTTACGCATGAAGTCATAACACGAGCACTTCAGCATCTTTTTCTATTTTCATGCAGCATAAAACAGAGCATGTAACACATGGGGTTTAATGCCTGAACACAGTTTTGCAACTTTGACGTGTGTTAGTAAAACTGTCTCATCGCAACTACTTTTGGCATCCAGGTGAATTATACCGCCTTTCTCCAAGATAAATTAGTCTTTCATTTAGTGGTAAATTGTAACAGATATCACCTAATTTTCTTTTATTATCAAAGGAAAACTGGCCCAAAATTACAAAAATATATATATTTTTTAAACGTCGCTGTATTTTCCTTGCTACTACCATAACCTGCCATCAAAAAATGAATTCTCCTACTCCTGATGATCACAGCAATATCGCATATGTATATATTATCTATTGTTTGTACCCATAGTATGGCCAACGGTGCACATTTTCCTGTTTTTTTTATCCTACCTAAAACACACTAACTGATACCAATTAAAAAAATTCTTTGAAAAAAATACTGCCTAAAATATACTGATTCTGGACTCAATCTTTGACCCCCAACATTGACCCTTACTTTAACCCGGATTTATTTTTTACACACACTTTTGTTTATTTACATTTTTCTCCTCCAGCAAGGAGAGAAAGATACAAAGGGGTTGATTTACTAAAGTCAAATAGCCTGTGCCCTTTGCAAGCACAGTTGCTCCATAGCTGAGTAAGAGGGGAAGCTCTGCTGACTTTCATCATCCAATCATATGCAAGCAAAAATGCTGTTTCATTCTCCTTTTCTTTGCACGTGATTGGGTATTCTTTGCAAAGTGAAGCTTTACCTCATTTACTAAGTGAGGTAAAGCTTTCGGCTTAACTCGATTTTAAACCGGCAATGCAGTCCAACTTCGGGGGGCAATTTGACAGACATCTGTGCAGGTTCATGCACAGATGTCTATTCAAATCGCCCCCCAAAGTCATCAAAAGTATTACAGGAACTACTTATGGGAATCGGTGTGGCGCCACAAAGTCGGCGTCGCACTGATTCGGACAGTGCCATTGCCGGCAATAGCCCCCGATTTGCCCTGTGATTTGACATGTCAAATCGCAGGGCAAATCGGCCCAATATGAACGCGGGCTTAGTAAATCAACCCCAATGTATCTTTCTCTCCATTCAGAGAAGAAAGCCTACACAGGGGCAGGCTTTATAGTAACTGACCACTGTGACAGTCAATTAGAAGCGATCACAGCAATCAGGTGATCAGGAACTTGGCTTTCTGGCTCCCAATCATCAGTACTGGACCCCGGGCTCTCAGTGACAGCCCTGGCCCTGTGCTAGGAGGGCGCTGTGCAGCATCCTCCCAGCACAAAGATGTGAACACATGTATGTGGCCTCATGGAAGAAGACCCACTTCAGTGAATTCAGTTCACTTGGCGCAATACATATATTTCCAAATAGCCACAAACTATATAAAATCACTTTGCAATAAAATACCCTTGCAAACCCAGACATTACCTTGTACAATTAGCAGTGATGTCATCACTGGCCTGCACAAAGCCTGTGGAGAGAGCAGAACTGTGGGAAGTACCTAGCAGGCCCCACCTATTACAGGCTACTTGCAGAAAACTACAGAAGAGGACGGATACAAGACCAGTCACTCAGCACAAGGAGAGATAACAGCAGTGACCAGTCTTTTTTTCAGGTAGCTCCTGTACAAAGACAAAGTGCAGAGGTTGCATCATACTGGATTGCTGATCAACAATATCAGTTTTAAAGGAAAAGTACAGCCAAAGCTTGTTTAGCTGTACTTCTTCTTTGGATCACAGGCGTGCAGATCATTCTGCACTCTCATGACCCTATTTTCAGCAGTCCAGGCTCAGGAAAGATTGTGACCGTATGGTCGGGATCTGCCAACATGCCTGGACGAGTACCCGGCTCAGCCTCTTAGCGAACCGCTGGGAGCCTGAGCCGGCCGCTTCCACCCCCCTCCACAGCCCTGTGCTACAGTGAGCACTGGAGGGGCAGAGCAGAGAGCCGGAGACTTCCTATGGTGGCACACCGAGAAGAGGAGTAGACAGGAACACTGACAGGGGACCCTAGAAGAGAATCAGGGCGACTCTGCGCAATTCTATTGCACAGAGCAGGTAAGTAGAACATATTTGTTAATAAAAAAAATACAATTTAGGTCACTTTAAGGTTTGGTCAAACAACAGCTCAACCTCTTGATCTTTTTCCTTGCATCAGGTACCACTGTCCAATGAGAATACCTGGCAGCATTTCAACTCATCATCCCAAAGCTGTTCATTGGGGTTGAGATCAGGGCTTTGTGCAGGCCACTTGAATTTCTTCAGACCAAGCTCATCAACCCATGTTCTTATTGAGCAACACAGTCATGGTGGAATAGAAAAGGGCCTTTCCCAAACTGGTGGGAAAGGCACAACTGTTTATTATGTCTTCTGGACCACTGACACTACCCTTCACTGGAAACACCTGAACTCAATCATTTGGAGTGGCCATATAGTAGGTGTATGACAGCTGCCATTTTTGAACTGTGAAGGCTCCAAGGTTATAATCCTGATCACATGACTATGTAAACGGGCACTCCAAAAAAAAGTATTAATTTAGTTAAAGGTAGGTTGAGTCAGCTCCTGCCTATGTAAAAGTCTTGAGTACGCGGACAATGAGATCTCCCTGCCATAATTCCAGACTCCTGTTCCTATCCACCTGAGGGTTTTGGGTGTTCCAGCAATTCCTGTTGCAATCTCCAGAGGCCACAGCTGGTGTACAGACCCTGAAATCTAAGCACAATTTTTTTTCTCTCCACGTGTGTTATCTGCACTTTATATGTGTGTTTTTCTTCACTTACAGGATGATAGGGCGTGTTTTTTCAGGCCTACCCTGGAGTCTACAGGAAGTATGTGTAGCTCTTAGGCCTTTTGGCTAAGATCAAGTGTAGTATCTGTTCCTATCAGTTAACAAGTGGTGGCGCTGTGCTACTGTCTCTAGCCTACGGCGGTGGGTTGAGGGTGGCGGTGGCTATGCAAATCCACTTGGTGTAATGGTAACCTGGACAGTTAGTTATGAACTGAGGGCCATTAATAGGTCTCCTCTAGAGAAAGCCGGAAGGGTTACCTCCTGATAGGGATGGAGAGACACTGGGTCTGGCCGAAGGCCGGGTCCCGAAGAAAGCCTGTGGAGTATGTGCCCCTGGAGTAGCAGTCGAGGGGTGCCGTAATTACTCACTGTGAGAGGGACACTGAGTTTTACTGGCACCTTGGCCACTGCACCACACGCACTTTTTTTGCACCTGCCTCTTGGGCCGGGCCTTTTGGCCAGTTCCAGAGAAATATTTTATTCCTGGCCTCAGGGCCAGCTATTGCACCATAACAATGGCACTATTGCACTTTCTCAGCTTTCCTTTCCCCACCTTTATGTTGTTTGTCACTTTACGTATTTTTTTTTTGTTGGTTGTTGGGTTTGTACATGTTTTGCGTTTGATTAGTAGGGCGTAGGTCCTCGGCCTGCCCTGAACGTCTTGGGAGGGGGTGGACATGGCCTTCTGGCTTGGTTCACCCTCTCTCATGGGGTCTTCCTTTGGGGGAGCCCCACCTATTACTTGGGGTGGTCTGTCTCGGCAGACCTCCCAGAAAAGGGGGTCCATCTGGTTTCGGCTAGATGGACTATGTGAAAGTACCTCAGTCCCCGTCTGAAGCCTAAAACCCCGGGGATCAGGGTTCAGGTCCTCCCTCTTTGGAGGACTATTTGGTGTGCACTTTCTTTTGCACCGGGTGGAGTTTTTGAAATATGTTCACACACCACAGGCTTTAAAAAAAAAAAATGTGTAGCTCTTAGGTTCTTTTCTCCCCTGCATTTGGGTGGTTTGTCTTCGGGAGAACCCCTTAACTAATACTTAGTGATCAGCTTTGGCTTATCACGAGGAGAGGGATCTGCTGGGGCTTTTGGCTAGGTGAACCTGAGTGTACCCTACCCCTGTCCAGAGTTTTGCACCCCAGGGGGTTAGGGAAGGGTCCCTTTTCTCCCTTACACACCCCGGTGCACTTTTTTGGGTGTGTTCACTTACACTTTTTGGTTCACTTTGTTTGCACACCACACTGTGGGCTTGAAAAAGAAAAACTAATAATTTCACCATAAGAATGCCCCAAAGATATAAAGGAATGTGAGTTGATCGAACTATTCCATGATTTACTAAAACTGAAATTGTTTTGAGTAGACCGAGCCTTTAAAGTGATTGTAAAGCCTTTATTTTAAAATTTAAATAAAAAAGGATGTTATACTTACCTGTTACAAGAGCTGTCTCTTATCTACTTTGCTGGGGGCTCCCGCCATTGCTGTCTGCTCCTTTTCTTCTCCGAGTGCCCCCTCAGCAAGAAGTGTGCAATGGGGCAACACATGGGCATGCTCGTAAATGGGGCTGTGTGTGTCCTTAGACATATTTAACGCCCCATGCTCCCTCCTCGTAGGATTTGACTGACAGCAGCAGGGGCCTGAGTCTGTGAGACCAGAAAGTGAAGGGAGAAGAGCTCAATCACTGACAGAACTCAGGTAAGTGTTTGGTGCAGTTGGGGAATTTTTTTACCTTAATGCAGGGAATGCATTAAAGAAGGAGTATAGCCAAAGTTCCTTCCTATGGTTCACAGGAATGCAGTTAGTTTTGCACTCCTGTGACCTGTTTTCAGCCAACAGCGGGCTACAGTCTGCTGTCAGCTGACTGATTTTGACCATATGGTCAGGATACACACAGATCCCTGGACCGGCAGCTGGCTCAGCCTCTCAGCCAGCCGCTGAGATCCTGAACCAGCCTCTCCCGCTCCCTCCACAGCCTGGTTCTCCAGTGAGAACTGGAGGGGCAGAGCAGAGAGCTTGTGGCTGTCAGTCTGCAGCTTGAAGACTGACAGCTAAGCGATCAGCAGTGTTTCATCGCTCAGTTCTCAGTCTTAGAGCCAGTGGGGGACAGATGCAGCATCGGACCTATGCTGCATCCACCTAGGTGAATATCTTTTTTTTTTTTTTTATGAAACCCAAACTTTTCTTTTAAGGTAAAAAACTGTTAGACTTTAGAATAACTTAAATAGGTCACTAACTTAGAGCAAGCATACAGTCAAGTCTAAAGAGTTTACACCATCAAGCGCAGTATAGTTGCTGCAGTATAGTCCTGAACCCTGCTCATATTTCTACACTGACAGGTTCCTTTGGAACGTTACATTTATTATATCAGCTATGAAATAACTGAAGAGAAAATCCTATGTGTCTTGGAAATGATCACTCTCTGCTATTTAGTTCTGATCATTTTGTGAAACCTTTAGAAACTGAGCCATAGCATTCACAGGGGATCTTACATAAACCATACTAATCTATTTTTTTTTATTGTTCTTTAATATAGAACCTGTCTTCAGCAAATGTATGAAAAGACCTTTAAAGAAAACGTAAACCATTTTAGTCTCCTAAAGCACCATGTATCATAAGCAATTGTTATTTTTTTAAATAAATTCTTGCCTTTACTTATTTCTACTACTTGTTGCTGCTGATCTCCTGCAGCCTCTTCTGATCTCCAAGCACTCATACAATGGCTGCAAGGCATTTCTCAGGGTGGATTTCCTGATGCTGATGACAGTGGACCATGCCAACGTAATATGTGTTGATATGGTCGCTTGTAGTCTTCATCAGAAGCCTGTCAACAGGGTGGCAAAGCAGCAACATAATAGAAGGAGTGTTGCCACCAGGAAGGGCTTGCACAAGGACCTTGATTGCAGAATCACCAGGTATTACTATAATGGAAGCAGACTTTTAAAATGACATTACCATGGTAACATGAGATTTTAGTGCTTAGGTAAGTATTGTCCAATGCTGAATATCTCAAACACCTTTATTCAACAACAAAGTTCAACAGTGCATTGACAATTTTAATTAATTCCCTGTTGTTCTCCATTGTGAGCATATAGATACAATTCCAAGAGGCTGTCCATATGACACACAAATGTGGCTGTATTACAAATAACTTAGAGTAAAGCCATACATGGATAAAAAAGGTGTTTGAAAAAGTGTTCGATAAGCCTGATCGTTCAACTTTAGAAATGTAAGTGGGCGCATTTCGATTCTTGCAAATACAAAGTTTTATGCTAAAAGAAAGATCCTTCATGTCTGCATTTTGTTGCGTAATGAAACGATTTTCTAAACATTAGTAAGGTAATTGATCGTGTAGAGTTTGAAAAAACGTACAACACGCGCATTGATCGACAACATTTTTTTACCATTAACATCATTAATGATCAATAATATGTCGAAAAGTTTGGAAAACAATTAGATACAATGATGGTGTTAACACACTGTAACGATTTTCTATCCATGTTAGCCAGCTTAACTTTCTAGGTTTCATGATGATACTAAAGATTAGTATGTATTAAAGGAAAGAAGAAAAAGGGTCTGTTCATTGATTCCCACTCATGGGTACCCAAAGCCCTTCCTATCCTTCACCACAGATCTGCGGCTCACTTCAAATATTAAAGGAATAAATTAAAATGAAGAACTAGAGGACTCACTAGGACAGTAATTAAGATACATATCAAGCTCTTCCCAGTGTTCCCAGTTTATCAATTCACTGTACATGTCATCACCATTTCATTTAAATGACCCCACCTGCCATTATGGGATGTCAACTGTGATGCAACACAATGCTGTAAATTGAAGAGTTTCTTATCATATAGAGCTGAGCACACATCAATACACCACTTAGCTCATTCATGTATGTACTGGATCTTAACTTCTCAGTTCTTCCATTTGTGGTGTTTTTTCTTAATATCTTTGTCTACAGTAATTTTTGAAGATTTTTTTCTTAGAACCCCTGAAAAGCCTAGCTCTTGTGTTTTCCAGGCTTCACAAAGCAGCAGTTATCAAAGTAGTATGTTTTGAGTGGGGTGGGGGCAGAGAATGGACCCTGCTATGTCTTTAATATGCAGGATCTGAACAGGGGGATCGAATCCCAGCAGGCTGTGATTTCTTGTCACTCTACTAACTTAATTTTTCAAATATCTTATAGAGACTCCATTAGAAGGTGGAAATTTTAAGAAATAGTGCATCGTGTCTTCTCATGGATCCTCCCTAGGATTACACAGGGGAACTCACTTGGAGACAATGGTAGCTTGGCTGTAAGGGTCACCTTAAGCCATCTTAAAGTGGAACTTCACCTGAGAAGGGAAGCTCCGCTCATCCTCTTCCTCCTCCTCTGCATTATTGGAAGTTTTTTTTTCTGGGAGCAGGTACCGATCTCTGACAGGTACCCTCTCCTACTTCTGCTCTACTCGCCGAGGTGAGCTGAACAGACGTCCCCCCCCACCCGCAACCTCCTGCAACAAGTCACATATTCCAGGAGACTGCAGAACCATTGAGAGAGCGCAGCACGTCTCACGCACAGTGGGAAGCCAGCTGTGAAACACAAGGAAGTCACAGCCACCTTCCCTCAAGCAAGATGGCAGCACTGGGAACCTATAGACTGGTGAATAATCAGCCAGGGTGTTGATAGCGCTGGATCCCTGGACTGGTAAGTGTCTGTATATTAAAAGTCAGCAGCTCTAGAATATTTCTTTTAAAACTGACCGGAACTCCTCTTGAAGTCTCTATGTAGACCGAATCTCTCCATAGACCACCCAAACAGACCTACTACAGGTGGTACCCGGGTTATGAACAAGATAAGGACTGTAGGTTTGTTCTTAGGTCAAATTTTGTAGGTCGGAACAGTACATTTTTAAGTGTAACTCCAGCATGTGCAATGGTGTGGGATGTTCCAGGTGCTTCTGGGTGTGCAGTTGTGTTATTTGTGGCTCTTGTGGCCATGCAATAGTGCTGTGTGGGATGTCTGATGCTGCAAGATGGCTGCACGGCTGTAGTATCCGGGACCACCGCGGAGCGCAAGAGGCCAGCAGTGACATCACACCACCTGCATTCATAAGTAGTAGTCGTTTGTAACTCGAATGTTCGTAACCCGGGGACTGCCTGTATAGACTGAGTTTACATTTTTCCTACTAAAAAATCCTGAAACACTGAACTTTTGTTTATGTCATCTATTGAGTTTTGCAGCCAGAGCAACCGTGTAAAATATGTAACATATTTTGCCTTTTTTTTTTTTTTTTTTCTATTTCCCCTGATTACATCCTTGGGATTCCTACATTTCTATTGATAATCTAATGTTTTACCAGACTTCTTTTTTTAAGAACAGCACATGGGTGAATTTCCTTACATGAAAGTAAAGAATAAATAAATGATTTCAGTTTAGTGAACAGGAAGTTACAAGGATACTGGATTTCTAGCAGGATTTAATTTGTATTTGCAGGAAATGTATTTAGCCTGAAAAAAACAAAACGATGGCACCACATCTAAGGACAGTTAAGATGCAATGTATTTTAATTGTGTTTTTGGGTTTAGACACACTTTACGTAACAATGGCACCATTCTCTACCCATTTAATTATTGACATAAACTCAGATGACAGGAGAGATCCAGGCATAGGAAGCCATAATTAAAAGGTCCCAGTCATATAGGAAAGTGGCAGGGACAAGTGAAAGCTGTAAGAGAACACAAGTGTATGGGAAGAGATTAGAGTAGTAAGTGCTGCCACAAGAATGTTAAGCCTTGAATGAGAGGAGGAGAGTTTTGTAATTAACACAGACGTGAATGGGAAGCTGGCAGCAAAAGATATCCAAGTGGTAATGAAAAGCTGTGAATCTAATGATGATCTGCTGAACAGATCGTGATAATAAGAGGGATCAGTCCCTTTAAAATATCACCTATTTTACATGACATCGTACCTTACAGTTTTCTATAATTTGTGCAGCATTTGGGACGTCTTACACTAGCAATTACAATTTCCCAGTCCCGTGTTATCTTAGGATCTTCTTGGAAATAATTTCATATATAAAATGATGTTTTCTAAGAAAAAGCAACATTTGATTGTCTCTCACTTGAACTGTACATTTATGTGTATTTTTCAGCAACTGTAAAACGGATTATATAAGAAGAATTTCTGGTTGCACATTGCCAACATAAATATCTACAGAGGCCTGTGACGTTATCATCATTACAATGCTTCCATTGTTAGAGCTGGAGATGGTAAAGGAAAAAAGGTAATATGCGGTACATTTGCTACAAAGCACTTAAAGGGGAAAAGGCACCTCAAACATCTTGCTATACATGTCAAGTTTACTGTAGCTCCTCAGCATAAAAAATGTGTTTTTGTGCCAAGTTGGGATTCCCTACATTCCAAAACCTGGAAATATAGACATGTGTATTTTCTGACATTATGCTGTACAATGCATTATGGAAGATGAACTAGTACAAACCGCCTCAATGGGACACAAGAAAGTCAGTTAACAAAAAGAAATAAACCCAATGTGACATAGTAGACTCATTTCCAACATGTAACTGTAACATCTTATTTTCTGTCTTGCTAAAATATTCTTACAAATTGTTGTGTCTTGTTTACAGGGGTTTACCAGTTTAAAAGCAAACTTTTCACTGAAGAAAACTTGGACAAACCGGAGTAGTTACAATTGATAATATAGTGAAAAGAAATATAAGCAATAATTTCAATGGACCTAATAGCAGAACGATCAATAAATTCATAGATATAGACACCTGAATTTGTTATGTACTGTATTGTGACCTTTTCTATGAAAGTCAAACTTGGCTCTGCCCATCCCACCTTCCAAGATACTCTATTGGTTCCTTAATGGATAGCTGTACTTTCAAACAACTAAACCCTAACAGCCTTCCTCATGATCACCATTTTAGCTGTCCTTTCTTCTACATGCTTTAGATTACCAACCTGGGCTAGAAGCTGTGATTTACATTTGGTGGCACCCTAATCTTATTCCAAGTTGGTGCAGCTCTTTAAAAATTGCTTTTCTTCTTTATGTGGTACTGCATGGCCCTGCTGGCTTGGAAGAGGACCAGAGTGCTGCTTGGTATTGACCATAGCATCTGTACAGAGTTCCCTCATTGATTTGAGGTATGTACAAGCAGGGGGGTATAGTTAGAATGGAGAGGATGGGGGGTAGTTAGGATTTGTTGGTTCAACTCACTATTAATCTTAAATGTGATAGATAGCTACACTGACCAATGGTGGGGCTTAGGATTGTGAAGGCAATGACCAAGTGTAACTTCTATATTTGCATATGTATAGCTTCAGCTGCCTATCTCTGATCATTGTGAATCTTATAATCTCAGTTATCCAAATGATCATTTTTTTCATTGAACAACAAACTACATGTTTTGTAGGCTACTTAATACTTCCTTATCAGATACAGCCAATCTAAGAATATAGACTAAATAATGAATAAGTGCTTGCTATAACCCATTACAGTCAACCTGTCACAACCCTGATAGCAAGATCAAAGACATCAATAGATGATCATCACATTTGGTTTAACTCATTTTGTCTATTTGTCCTAACATCTACTGGTGATGAGGTTGAACAAGGCTGACCACACATGCGTAGGGCAGCCTGACTAAACCAAGTGAAGAGCTGCCTGATCTGTAACAGAATTTTTTTTTCATCCATTGTGATGGCCAACTCTGACTGATCTTGATCTTTTGCACCTGCTCTAAATTTCTGGATTATGTTTGAATAATAGCAGTGGTCATATTATCACTGGATACAATGGGCAATTAGGTCCTAGCAGCACTGGTTAAAAGCTAGTCATAAGATGGATAAAAAGTTGTCCGGGTTCAGCAGGGACCAGCAGAATTTCAATCCATCTATGGTGGTATCTATTCAAGAGTCAATTTAATGATCTACTTGTTTCGTAACAGACTGTTGGTATATTATCATTTGATCAAGAATTTGAGTGGCTGCAGCACTGATCAGTGTATACTGACAGCAGAGGAGTCCTCACAGTCAGAATACAATAGCAGCGGGGAGGATTCCTTCATCCACCTCGAATGTGTGGATGAGAGAATCCGTTCGGTTGTTTTTGATCAGCTGGCTGAATGATTAAAAATAAATAAATCTATCTATCTCTGGCCAGCTTAACCTTTCCCAGCTAACTGTTATCTAACCAAATACCTGCTGTCCTCTAAAGTCTTATTCACCTTATATAAAACCTGTTCTTTGCAAACTGGGCCTAACATAGCCTAATCTACATTGTAATCAGGTTGTGCATTAACATCTTCTTATTCAGACTCTTGTTGGCCTGTTACACTTTTCTACAGTTATTTTAATTATTGTGTATATTGACCTGTGAAGCACAAACTGTGCCTATTAAAGTATTTGGCCCCTTTGGAAGTTTTCATATTTTATTGTCATAGAAAATTGATTCACATTGGATTTAATTTTGTTTTTAACATTAATAAACAGAATTATACTTTTCAATATACTTTTCTGCGTAGCATAGGTTTTAGGTGATTGTAAGGTCCACCCTATGATGTGTCAGTATCCTTGTATAACCCACCCCATTAAAAAAAAAAAAAAAGAAGAACACTCTGCCATAGAATGGCTTATATTGGTGACAATCCACATATGTCGGAGATTTACATTATATAATCATTGAAATGGTAACACAGAGCAATAGTGCTCCAGAAGAGTATTTACTTACCATGATGCCAAATTTCAGGATGCCCATGAAAGTATGACCCAATTCCATGGCCAATAAATTGGGGACAGACTTGGAGTTTGTTCTCCTCAGCAATGCGGCTTCATATAAAAAAAAAAAAAAAAAAATGAAATAATACAAATAAAATTAACACATTTCTTTTTACTGAGTAATTAATTTTGTAATAAGTATTATAGTCATCCCATGAGTGACACAAACTTGGCCTCAGCCATGAGGGAATTAAAAATTACAGCCATATACTGTACTCTGAGACAGAGCAGCGACAGGTTGCAGCCTCTGAGATTTTCCCCCAATTCCTGTTAGGGCAGAAAGTGATGGGAACACAGACAAAAACAATATCACATTTTAGCAAACTGAGAAAGCGAAGTTCTGACATTGTTTATTTTTCTGTCTGTGCTTTTCTGTCCGAGTGACAACTTGTATGGGCATCACTAGAGCCAGAAACAAGGAGAACATTTTTCCCAATGGGGACAGCACTGAAAGGCTGTAATACTTCCCTGCTCAAAAAAAAATGTTTTTTGTTGTTGCTGTTTGAGCCTCTGTTGGAGAGATTTACCCATACCTCTTCTCCCGAAGACAAGGGAAAGGGTATTCAGAGAAATCTTTACAACAGAAATCAATAGTAACTTTACAAAAGTTTTGACTTTACCCAAAACTGTGGGAAAAAAGTTTTAGCTGAAGTGGGATCTTATGGATTACAAAGGGAAGTAGAAAAATGTGTACTTCTTAAAGAGGAGTTCCAGATATGGCATTTTATACATAGTTACACTAGTCCAGCGTGGACCAATGTAAATATGCATGTACACTTGGCCCAAAGGTTTGCATTCCCTGGCAGAATTTGTGAAATGTTGGCAGTAATATTGGAATAATGATTGATCATGCCAAAAAACTGTTTTTTTTTTATTTAGGGATAGTGATCATATGAAGCCATTTATTATCACATAGTTGTTTGGCTCCATTATTAATTATAATAACAGAAATCACCCAAATGGCTCTTATCAAAAGTTTACACACCCTGGAATGTTTGGCCTTGGTACAGAACCACAAGGTGACAAACACAGGTTAAAATAGCAATTAAAGGTTACTTTCCCACATTTCCCATGGCTTTTTAAATTAGTGTCTGTGTATAAATAGTCAATGAATTTGTTAGCTCTCACGTGAATGCACTGAACAGGCTGGATACTGAGCCGTGAAAAGCAGGAAATAACTGTCAAAAGACCTGTGCAAAAAGCTAATGGAACTTTATGAAGATGGGAAAGGATATAAAAAAAGATATCCAAAAGCCTTACATTTGCCAGTAAGTACTGTTCGATCACTTATTAAGAACTGGAAAGTTTGGGGATCTCTTGATACCAAGCCAAAGTCAGGTAGACCAAAAAATACTGCAGCCACAACTGCCAGAGGAATTGTTTGGGATACACAGAAAAAAGAACAGGTAACCTCAAAAAGACGGTGTGGTTGTTTTTAAGGAGGACAATATGTTAACAAAATATAATGGCTTCATATGATCACTATCCTTATATAAAAGTTTTTTGCCATGATCAGTCATATTTTCAATATGAATGACAAAATATCATCATTATTGCCAGGGTATGCAAACTTTTGAGCACAACTGTACCATATCTATAGGGTCCTGCTAGACACCACTACTCCAGTGATCGCCACTAGCTTCGGGGTCCTGTGCTGAGCAGCTACCCTGCTGCATTGTGCGACTGGATGAGGTGGAGAGGCAGGGTGGTGACATCACACTCTCCACCTCGTCAAATTAAAGAATGATTTGCATTCATTGAGAAAATGCAAAGCAATCTCTGAATGGCACCCATGCCGAGCGGCTGACCTCCGTTGTTCACAATGTAGCAACTCGGCATGGGACCCAGAAGCGGTGTCTGCTGCAGTGGTTTCCAGCCTCGATCCAATAGGTATGGTATATGCATAGTTACATTGATCCAAGCTGTATAAAACACTATACCTGGAATTATTCTTTAAACACATGACCAAGCTTTACCATTTAAACTCCAAACCATGAAAGGACTATAGCAAGTATCTTTGAGCTGGTCAAATGTTCAATGGCAAATGACAATATCATCATTAAAGTAAGAAACACATATTCTGGCACTGAATTATATACAAAAAATAATATACAGTAACTGGATTATGCATGATAAACTTATTGTTTGCTATTGCCATCAATTTTTAATTGCATAATATTGGTCTTAATGACACAAAAATAGTATGCAAAATTTAAGAAAACCCATAGCATTTAACGTGAATGAGTATTTCATGTGTGCTTAAGGTAATTGTAGTTGTTTTGTTAGTGCAACGACTGTGTTATTGCATTCATCCAATTTAGGTATACTGAAAGCTGGTTGGTTGCTCTGGAATTTTGCACTCAATCATTGCTCTTTATTTTATTAACTTTATTGCAGGTACTTATATAGTGCTGTCAATTTACACAGCGCTTTACATATACATTATACATTCACATCGGTCCCTACTCTCAAGCAGCTTACAATCTCAATTCCCTCACTCACATTCATAAATAAATACACATACTAGGGCCAATTTAGACAGGATCCAATTAACCTACCAGCATGTCTTCAGAGTGTGGGAGGAAACCGGAGTACCCGGAGGAAACCTACGCAAGCACAGGGAGAACATGCAAACTCCAGGCAGATAGTGTCATTGTTGGGATTTTGCTGCTATTCAAAAGTGCTAACCACCACACCACTGTGCTGCCTATACATTGCTTAAAGTGTATCTAATCCTAAGAAAAACAAACAATGCATATATTATAGCTTACAGTTCCATAGATTTGGTGGCTGCATATTGATTTATTGTGATTTTGCCAGTAATTCGCTCTTTTTCTTATGGTGACAATTCTCACTCACTGTACATAGGGGGAGGTGTTATTTGGTCCACAGAAGGGAACTGGGAAGGCTGATATATTGTTTGATATTTCAATTTAGTGCACAGGAAGTCACAGAGACACTGGATTTCTGGTAGGACCAACTGTTTTTTTTTCTGTACGCTAGGAAAATTTACCTCAAAATAGAAAATGAATGCAGTCATCATATTGTAAACTGCAATATATAAAAGTGGATGTAAACCCTCACATATACCCAGTGAAGTGAACAGCATTAGGTGATACACAGGGGATGAAACAAATCTCCCTACATACGTTTTACATGTATATCTGCTGTCTTTAGTTTTATATATTCTTTAGAAAGTTCAGATCATGTTAGAAGATTTTCTCTTCCTGTTTAGCACTGCAGTGACGCCTGGGCATACAGCCAAGACAGCTGATTGGAGGAAAGGCACACACCCCCTCTCCTCATAGGTAGAGACTTTCAGTTCTGTTTGTTAAATCATTCAGCACTCTGTTAATCTATTTATAGCATCCTCCCCAACACAAAACTCTGGCTACTTTTATCTTCTGTGTCGGAGATCTTTTCAGAAGTTCTCATGTTGATAACAGAAGAATGGGGCAGGAGACAGCTACGGGACACTGCAGATATATGTGCCCAGCTGAAATTTCATGAATCGGTATTACATCCACTTTAAGTTTTGCTTCTTGAGTTTAGAGATACACTATATTGTCAAAAGTGCACAAAGCAAGGTCCATAAAGACATGGATGAGCAAGTTTGGGGTGGAGGAACTTGACTGGCCTGCACCTCAACCTGATAGAACACCTTTGGGATGATTCAGAGTGGAGACAGCAAGCCAGGCCTTCTTGTCCACATCAGTGGCCTGACCTCACAAATGCGCTTCTGGAAGAATGGTCAAACATTTCCATAGACACACTCCTAAATCTTGGGGACAGCCTTCCCAGAAGGATTGAAGCGGTTATAGCTGCAAAGGGTGGGCCAAGTAAATATTGAACCCTATGGACGAAGACTGGAATGACCTTAAAGTTCATGTGCGTGTAAAGGTAGGTGTCCCAATACTTTTGACAATATAGTGTACTTTAACTGTGTAAGTCCTTACAAAGTTATAAAATACCATACTTTTGGCTGATGTATTCTCTACTTAGCAACCTTTCCTGTTTACGATAATGTAGTGATATGAAACTAAACAATCTTACAAATAAATCCATAAAAGTAGTAAGTCTAAAATGTTATTTTAATTGCAAAGCACATCTAAGGTCTGTATACAGTGTACAAATGCAAGTACAATTTACATAGGTTGGCTAGGCTGGTAAGTGTCCTAACCTCAGAAAATGATGCGGCACTAGCAGAGGTTAACATCATGGTAAAAGCATAGTGTTCCACACAGAAAATGTAATGCAAATGATATGCAGATGTGCAGTTATCATAAATATGCCCGATTCATTACGATCTATTAAAATTAATTTGGGTAAATAATGTTATGCTTAATATGGCATGTCTATAAATGGCACTAGGTATAATTTATGGCAAATTAACTGTAAGCTGATGATGGATTTCAAATCGACCAACATATATAGGAGGACTTGAAAATACAAGTCATGGTGCAAAAAAAAAAAAAAAAAAAAAAAAGCATTAAACGTATTAATTTAATATTTATAAAACAAAACTGCCACAAAGGCAGCCTGACAAACCTGGCTCTGCAATCCATCTCATAGGGGAAAACATATTCTTGATTCACCATTTTTTCAATTTTTGTTTTAGTTTAATTAAAAAAGATCTCCAAAGTGAATTGGTAAGGAGGTCAGCACAGGCTCCTTGCCTCGTCACTGTCTGGCCTCCAATGAATCCGTAGTGTCTCCTTGTTACAGTTATGGACAGCTGGAGTGGATCACTGGTATGTTGGGAAACTTCTGCAAATCTCCCCTACCTGGGTCAAATCTTACACCAGCCGTTAGAGATTTTTTTTTTGTAATAGTACCTCCACATATTATACAAAAGTTGCCATTCACTACCCACTCTCTCCATGCTCCAGCAATATTCCGCTCATCTTCCTCCATTCTGTGTCAGTCACTTCTGAGCTGAAGGCACCTAGCATGATGCAATCCACTTCCTCTGAGCCCAGGGTGTCAAACCAAATGGTGCTGTTATTAGTACATGAGCGCATTCTTGCTGCAGGTATGACAGGTTCTCTCATAATGTGCTATTACGTAGTGCATACAAGCACATTATGGCATAAAACAGCAGAAGCCCCCCCCCCAAAAAAAATGAAAAGAAAAAGGGGTTTATTACTGATTTAGGCAAACCAATTTGCTAATTTCCCCGAGACGTCAGATTGTGACGAAATGCACATCGGGAGGTTTGACATGCTGACGCCATCGCGCTGTAACACAGTGGACGGGTGTTCGCAAGCCGGCCGGCTCCTTTCTTGACCATTTTTACCAGCATTTCTGTAAGTGCAATCTTTTAACCTTAATAAACCAATATGATATGTTTTTACACTATGGTGAGTCTCTTTACATTTTTTGGGTAACGCTTGACCCATTCCCCTGGCGGTTTGATATTTGAGTCTCCCTGGTCGCCTGGCGCTTAGTTCAAGATTCTTCCCAATCAATACCTATGGATATTCAACACTCTTCTGGACAGAGGCCCTGGCTGGGTATTTAGCCGCAGGCTCATAAGAACTTGCCTTTTGGTAAGCACGCACTTTATGTAGTGGAGGTGCACTGTCTTTGAGAGGTGTTTTTTTCACAAGAATATTACCAGTGTGCACTATATGGATTTAATTTATTTTTGCAAACACATAGATTGCTGTGCGTTGAATTCACACACATTCATTGTGTGTGTCTGTTCTGGACTATATTCACAACACTATTTTATTTTTTATTACTTTTGATTTTATAGCACTGCTTTATTGAACTTTATATCTGTTTATGTGTGTATCTCACGTTTTAAGCGGCTGCTTTTTATTTTTATTTATTTTTTTTATTTAGCGCGGTATTTTCCTTTTATATATCTAATTTGTATCTTCTATGTTATACTGTAGAAGCTTACCATAAAAATCCTTAAAGCCCAACCCCAGTTTTTGGTAACGTGGGGGGAGGTCCAAATCCCTGTCAGGTTTTTGTGTGCAGTCTGTGAACCTGTTGAGGAGATTTACCTTTACTTTAGGTTCAAATGACCACATATGAAGTTATAAAAACCTCCCCATTTGAAAGAAAATTGTAATATCACATAACCACCTCAATCTTTGTTCCAGTACACAGAAAGTGGAAGAAAATATCCCCAATGAGGACAAATACTGCAGCAAATACTCAATACTCTAAATCACCCCAACCCAATTAAAAAAAAAATTAAAAATAAAGCTTTGGTTAGCATTGAACTTTAATCAATAACACAGAAATTATGTTGCTAACATCAGCCTATCAGAAATGAGCTTTTAGCAGTTCAGAAAATGTAGGGTGAATTTTGATGGATACCATGATGATTTTGTGCTGCTAAACCATTGAGATGATGGTTTATTTATTAAGATAAAGTACACAAAATCAGTAACCTTCTCCTAAATACAGAGTTCTGTGCCCTTTATGTTCTAAGAACTCTAATTTATGGTTTCTACTGGCAGACCCATTATGATCTCTAAATTGAATTTCACAGTTTGGAAGCATGGTACAAGCTTTAACTAACAGATCTAAACAAAATGCTAAAATAAGAAGTAATATGTTGTAATGTATTTGTATTGTATATTTGGACGACAACTGTACTGCTTAAACAAAAATTCGTACGATCTGGTATCGTACGAGAAAATTTGTTCCTGTTTGTCACTTTAGAAGATTTCGGAGGAAAGCTATGTCCTAACAAATAGATTATCTTACAATCGCTTATAAAGCGGTATTTTTTTGTACAACTTTCCGATCGTGTGTATGGGCCTTTACGTTCTATTTAAAATATTATTTTGGTATTCAATTTATTTTTCTACAAAGAAAAAAAAACAACCCACCTATTGTCAGTATTATTTGCCCTGTTTTAAGACCATTGGAAGTCAGTGGGAGAGCCTGTGTGCCTGTGCCTGCTTTCACCACTGACAACTAGGAAGAAGAGGGTTGGCTAAACAGAGCCCCACATTTTTATCTCTACTCTTTTCATATGCGTTTGGCTGCTAGAGACACAAAGGCATCAAACAATAAGAGGTCTATTTATAAAGCATTAAATGACAGATTTACAGAAGAACTGCCATAGATTTGATGACAAACCATTTTCCCTGAAAGCACTTTATTCATTATGTTGATTTGCACTCACCCTCCATCCTCCTAAATACTGGCCAATGGTGAAAAATGTGCAGCTAATGCATGTTAATCCTTGCAAGTGAATTTGCCTGGTTTCACCTAGCTGTAACAAACAGTCATTTTTTCACAGAAGGTTTTTTTTTCCATGAAACTGGTAGTATGTTAAATGGGCCACAGATCTTTTTTTGGATAGGGTAGGGAAGGGTTAGAACCTTGGTTAAAGGAGAAGTACAGCCAAAGTTCATTTGGCTGTACTTCTCCTGAGGATCACAGTAGTGCAGTACATTCTGCACTCCTGTTACCCGTTTTCAGCAGACAGTGTACTGAAGCCTTCTGTCGGCTGACCTCAGGCTGGGGCAACATCACAACAATGAAGTCGGGATTCGCCAACATGCCTGGACCGACACCCGGTTCAGCCTCTCAGCGAGCCACTGAGGGCCTTAACTGGCCGCACCCGGCCCCTCCACAGCCCAGCACTCCAGTAAACGAGGGGTGGGGGGGGGGGCAGACAGCAGTCACCAGCTCTCTTCTCAGGGTGCCCTGAGAACTGAGCGATCAACAGTGTTTGATCGCTCAGTTCTCAGTCTTAGAACCAGCGGGGGACAGATGACATCCACCTAGGTAAGTATGATTCTGAAAAAAAAAAATGAAAAACGCCCATACTTTTCTTTTAAGTATTTTTGTCCATGTTGGGGAAATTTCTCCTTACTTTATCTCCCAAATACATCTATCATTGTAAATACTGTACACGTTAAATACAATACCAACCAGTGAAATGCCATCAGTGATTGGTTGCAATGGATTACTGCACATTATTATTGCTGTATATTTTGATCTATTGAACAGACATGCCTATGTCCAAAATGTTGTGTTTCAGATTTACATGCATTCATTTGAAGAAGTTGATTTTTCCCAATCACTGTCCATGGTACTGAATTAATTGACTAGCCGGATTTGGGACATGGTCATGAATGGGTTAATATATATAAAACATATGTTCTTTAATCATTTTCATCAACTGTAAATTTAACATGCGTTTTCCTTTCTACATTTGCGGGAATGTGGAATGTGACCTGTCATTTAAAAATAATGGTCAATGCTAATTGTAAAGTAAAGATACTTCCTTGTAATAAGAATACTTCTTTATCCTTCTGGCTTTTGATCACATGATCGCTGCCATAAGATCTTCAGGGACTCATACTTAGGTAGTGCTGGGAAGTCACTCTGTGGCTGAGACCGCGACACTGACTCAAGGAGCCTAGGTATACAGTATTACTTTAGGTTCACAAAAAAGTGACGTTTTTGAATGAAAATGGTACTTTATTAGGATACCATAAAGGCTGCTTTTACACTCCTCTGCTGAAAAATGCATCAAAAATGCATATGTGTTTCCAGTGCATTTTCTGGTTGCCCGACTCCCAGCATGCACCTGTGAAACATGCAAATGTGACTAAAAAAAAAGCACCAAAAATGTAACTGTGTTGTGTTTTTAATAAGTTTTCTATTTATTTCAATGGGGAATTGCGTTTTTAATTTGGGTTTTGAAAAACACACCAAAGATGCAGCAAGCAGGATTTTTAAAAATGCAACTGACTGATGTGAAGAGTTCCAGAGGATTTAAAGGAATGCATTTTTCATACATTTTTCTTTTTAAACTGAAAAACATAAAAAACTGATTAATGTGAAAGGGCCCTAATGCCGCATACACGGTCGGATTTTCCGACGGGAAAGGTTGGATGTGAGCTTGTTGTCGGAAAGTCCGACCGTGTGTACGCTCCATCGAACATTTGCTGTCGGACTTTCCGCCAACAAATGTTCGATAGCAGGTTCTCATATTTTTCGCCAACAAAACTTTGTTGGCAGAAAGTCTGATCTTGTCAAGTCTACGCACAAAAGTTCACACATGCTCGGAATCAAGTACGAACCGGAAGCGCTCGGTCTTGTAAAACTAGCATTCGTAATGGAGATAGCACATTCATCACGCGGCAAATTTTGAAATCTCTCAACACAGCGCATTCTCTTCTTCTTTATAATGCAAGAATAATGAAGTTGCTTTGCTGCTGATATTCACAGAGTTCTGACAAACTGATTTTTTATTATTTCTCGTGATCTTTTGAATAATCTTTGTTTTTGTTGTTTTTTTTTTCTTGTGATCTCCAGATTAATCTTGTTTTATTTTTTTCTAGTGATCTCCATATTTTTTTTCTTTTTTCTCGTGATCTCCATAATATTTTTTGTCGTTTTGTGTGTCAAGTTACCACAACACCATTATTATCTTGTATTTTTTAATCTCAAAGAGATACAACTATGTTGGTGTCTCTTGTTTTAATTTGACATTGTATTTTTGAAATGTACCTGCCTACTCACAAACAAATTGTCCTTTTTGAAGTAAAACACATAGCCAAGTATTTGTCCAAACAAAAATTAGGAATTAAATAGGGATCATAACAAAATAAAGGCAAGGCTGGAGAAACAGTTGGAAATGGTGAAGCCTTTGTACCCCAGGGCAGACATCAATTATTTGACTGTCAAAATTGGTAACCTGAGGAGTCCATTTAATAGGGAGCACAATATGGTCCAGGACTCAGAGAGATCGGGAGCAGCAGCAAATGACATATATGTCCTGAGCATATATGTGGCTTATTTAAAAAAAGCCAAACCACTTTGCCCTACAAGTGCAATGCAAGTGCACTTGTAGGGCAAAGTGGATTGCCCTTTCTGAAATAAGACCCAGTGTGTCAACATGTGCTAGCTCACATAATGGGGGATCAATGGACGTGTTTCGGGGGTGCAACCCCTTCCTCTCACCTACTTCAGTTGCAAGGAAGGAGTTGCACCCACAAAACGCGTACATTGATATCCCATGATGGCAGATAGCACATGTTGACACACTGTGTGTTTTGTGGCTTTATCAAAATAGATGTAGGGAAAATAGTCACATTTTAGGCATGGGATCATGATGGAAATCCACATTTTGAGTCCCAATTTGTGTGCATCTTCAAAATTTGGCTTTTACAGGGGTGAGATCAACTCATCTGATGAAGGCAAAATCAACACATTTTTAACATACTAATGTCTCATATGGCCTTCATTTTATCAAAGTTGAACTTTGTAAGTTCCTGAGTTGGGGATGTGGATGTTATGTTTAAAACATGCCTGTTTAGCCACAAAAAAGGCTATATCTACTGTTAAACATACATGTTATACACCAAAGTTGTTGGTTTGTTTAAAAACCCTTTTATAACATACATGTGAATGTGCTTGGAGTAAAATGTTTTATACTCAACAATGTGTGCCTTCTTCTTTAAATGCTCAATACCATTTTTTTAGGAAGTTGTTCTAGATAAAGGGACAATGGGGGGTATTTACTAAAGGCAAATCCACTTTGCACTATAAGTGCACTTTTAAATGCACTTGTAGTGCAAAGTGGATTTGCCTTTAATAAATAACTCCCACTGTGCTGTTAAATTTGCCAAAAATCAGGCCATTTTAGGGACTACAAGCAATTAATTCATGGAGTTTAAAAGGATGATTATTTTTATCATTAATGCATTACATACATTAACAACGAAAACATTGTGTGTGTGTAGCAGACCCATAGCACAGCAGAACATAATAGTTAGCCGAAGAAGAGATTGTCACCTCATGTATCAAATAAGTTACGTTTGCACTATTGAAGAAAATGGCCAAAAATAAAAGGCCATTGGAGAACCTAGGAGACAGATAAGAAACACAAGCAGTAAACCAATTGAAATATGAGTTTAGTTTTTCACAACAAATTTATTATAAAGAGATTACAGATTATCTGGCATATCAATTGCCCCCTACCTGCAAAGTACTCCAGATAGCTTTGCCGTACTTCATGGGCGCTTTGGGGGGGGCAAGCCAGGACAGCCAGCTGCAAGAGCTGTCATTATTTCTTCAGGTAAGCCGGCCTCAGTCGCAACTGAGGCCAGATAGTTGGCTGCATTTTGACGCATTAAATTATGCAAAATGCAGCAGCATAAAATTATATGGTTCAGTTTATATTAGGTCATATTTATTGCCGTTAGAAAAAGACGGAACCGGCTGGCCATTATGCCAAAGGCATTTTCCACCACTCTTCTGGCACGGGCCAGCCGGTAATTAAAAACCCTCTGGTTCCGGGGTCAGGGTTCTCATGGGGAACAGCCTCATCAAATGCTCCCCCAGCGCAAAGGCCTCATTTGCGACAAAGACAAATGGGAGGCCCGCCACGTTATCCACTGGAGGAGGCAATCCCAAGCTGCCATTCTGGAGATGCCTGTAGACTTCAGTCTGGGTGATGACTCCTCCATCCAACATACAGCCATTCTTCCCCACGTCCAGATACAGAAACGTATATGTCGCCGACACCACCGCCAACAACACGATACTACTGTACCCCTTGTAGTTGTACGACCCCGAGTTGCGGGTGGGACGATCCAGACGTGTTTCCCATCTATCGCACCACCGCAGTTAGTACTTTTGCACATAACATTGCAAGCAGATTAGACACAAACATTCTTGGCCAACATAAGTATAACATTTATTGAAATGAGTATTTAAAGTCAAAAGTATAAGGTCCACTTATTAGATTCCTCACCCCCTGTGATGGCCCATTGTAAACATTTTAGGGTGGGGGGAGATGTTTTGGACAGGTAACCATTTCCACTTCATTGAGAGCTGAATGCATATATAATGTGTGTTACTTTGGCCAGCCCCTCCTTACTTACACTATTGGCAGCCCACAGGACAGGTATGTGTCATAATCCAAAAATATGAATACACACTGTCCAAATTGAAGCACATCTTTACATTCTGCAATTACCTATAAAGATAATAGGAAAACAAAACAGTACCATTTGAAAGCATTCAGGCAGGCACTTGCACTACATGCTTTGGTAAATTTATCCATAAATCTGACCACAAAAGAGGCAGGTATAGTGTGTATGGGTTTGGCAAAGTCAGCAGACAGAGTATTGGTATTGGTTGACTTAGCGGTTAAGGGGGGAGGGAGGGTTCCAAATGAGTTTGGGCGCCAAAAGAAAAGCCTCTTGCACTCTGGCTGAATTTAAGGACAACAATAACATTTATACACATTTTAGGGGGTGTTTAGGGTAAGCACTACAATAGAGCTGACAAAATACATTGGTAAGTGACTAGGCTAGGTGTGTAAGGGCCCAGGATAGCATGCTGGGGAGGTTAGTGAAAGCAAATATGCATGAAGGACTAAAAAAGAGCATTAGAAGCTTACAGCATGCATAAGCACAAAAAGGGCATTCACAGCATATTATAATCATAAACAACAACAAAGAGGGCCCCCCTATTGGTGGACTATTCAGGCACATATAAAAACCATAAGAAGGTATAATTAGTACAAATATAATTTATTAAATTGACACAATAAAAAATATAACAAAGTTGTAGCATCTATTGTTTGGAATGCGAATCAGACCATATTGCAGTAGTGTATATACAGTGTTTGAGGCAGTACTCTTGCACCCGACGCGTTTCGGAGTCAATTAAACTCCTTCCTCAGGGGTGGTGTACATTAGAGATAGTAATATATATATATTTTCTCTAATATAGAAAGAGGATGACAGTCAACATATGAGTATAAATCAATAGAGCATTTCATAATGTACTTTTTATATCTGATACACTTACATTAACACTATGTTGGCTGACTTGGCATTCTGTAAAACTTTTAGTTAAAAACAGCGACAATGACAAGGTCTGTCTACCCAATATGCTCTTGATTCCGATACAAACAGACATCTATATATTAGAGATGGTATAAATCCATATGTAGGTGGGGATGGGGTTTATTCCACAAAAATATATGCATAATATTCTCTTCAAGAAGAAAAGAAAAAACCCACAAAGGGCGTAAGATAGATATTTGAGGCTCCACTGAGGCGAAAGGCAACTCCTGCGAAAAATGTAATAATATAAGTGTATAGTAGGGGATCCTTTTCACTGTTTAGTATTAAAGTACATTAAAAGGGCTAATTCACAAAGTTCAACTCATACCTGGAGGTGGCTCAACAGATGATGTTTATAGATGTATGTTTGGTAGTTAAAAGGATGATAAATAGATATAAGGTGTTCAATTAATTGCTTGAATTTCAGATATTAGTTTTAAATGTTATTTTCTCATAGTAGAGAATTATGTGAAGGGATAAAACAGATACTATAATACTGTAACAAATAAAATTGATTAGCTTGATGAAGCTTTATCATATGTGTAGTATGTAAAGTAAAAAATAATAATACTGATATAGAGCATTCTATTTCTATATAATCAATTTTATATAGAGTTCATCTGTTAAGTTAATTAGGAATGACCGGGGGAGTCCCAGGTACAACCCAATTATAGATGTAATTGAAAAGCTGAAACTGAAGTAGATAGCCATTCCATAATGACTGTTTATTTATATAGTACAGAAGTACAAATTCAAGTAGTAATTTCTCCAACCAAAAAATATATAAATGGGTAAAGGGGTTATTATAGTGCTGTAACATCTGAATGGAGCTGATTAACTTTGGTTGGAAATTCATTGTAACACAAAAGATGTTAAAAGACATCTATATATAATGCAATCAGTTTTGTATTAAATTCATTAAACAGAGAAATCCCAAAGGCAACCTCGGTGTAGAAGTTGTAAGGGTATAGTTAGCAAAGTTGAGCTAGTGTCATGGCCCTTAAACAAGGATTGTTTACTTACATAGCATAGGAGTGAGTCAGATCGTGCAGCTATTCAGGCCGGTGTCATCCCGCAGTATGCGAAAGATGTCCGGCATAGAAATCAGCTGTGTTATAAAGCCTCTTTCCCCCAATCAGCTGTTGATGTCAATTACAACAGCTGACGTGGTGGGAGGGAGAGGAGGCAGATGCAAGCCATGTATGGCCCCCTGGGAGGAGTGAGCGCCGTCTCATCCGCGGCGCGCATGTGCGGGCCTATGCGTCAGGACGTTAACACGCCCACTCCACCCACCGACACAGAATGCTTCCCTGGCGGACTGCGCATGTCCGCCAGGGTCGCAAGATGGAGGTCAGTCAAGAGTGGATACAGACTGTAGCCTCTCATAGCGCCGTCACGGGTTACATGGCCTGGGCGGCTTTCTGTGTCGGGCGAGCGTCAAGTTTAGTGTGATACTGGGATGTTAAAAAGACATCACCTTGGAAATAGATTGGAAAAAATAAAAAATAATAAGAATGGAATGACAGTTTTACAGATTTCCGGAAGCAAGAGAATGTTGGTGACAGGCAGAGTCTCACAGGTATAAATGGCATTCTGGGAAACAGATTCACATATCAAGAAGTATGTAGGTTTACATATCCAAAAGTATACATAGGCAAAAGATCCAGATCATAAGACTAATTGATGTGATATGTAAAGAAGAAGAGGTAAATAGCAGGATCAACAATAGTCTCTTTCATTGGAGAACAGTATGAAAGTAATAACAACGCTTCTCATTAGGTAGGGGAACTTCTTAAGGGTATTCACCAATTCAGCATGGGATCACACATGGTTTGTAAATACATAAATTAAGGTAACGCAGTGGAATGCATGTAAACGTAAATCGCATCAGATAATACAAATGTCCATAGTACCAAAATAAGGTGTCACATTTGTATACATATAAACATCTGTGCTTCCATGTCCATATACATTAAAAAAATACATATCAGACATGACATATCATATGTGGTTACCATGCCATATGAAATATAGTGATAAGATAATATAGTAATGTGCTAAAGCAATCGTATGCAGCGAGAATTCATCGTTATCCTATTTGTTCCAACCCTAACATCTGAATACGGCTGGAAGTAAATAGACCACATGCATCCACATCCCAGAGGAGGAGAGACCAAAACAGAGGAAAGATAGTTTTATCATTATTGTTCCCTACCCCCTGAGGAAAAACCCTCAAGGGACGGTTTAAACCAAATTGTTTCATTCAAGCCCGGAGGCTGAGTGGCCTTTAATTTATATTTCCATCGTGATTCCATCTGTAATAAGCTCTTGTTCCAGTCTCCCTCTCTGGGATTCGGGTGCACGCGGTCCAGAATAAGAAACCTTATTTCCATTGTGCACCAATGTGAAGGATACACTTCATTTTTTGCAAATCATTGACAAACTCAAGATCCCTGCAAATGCATTACTAGTTACAGTAGATGCCGAATCCCTGTATAGCTCAATCCCCCATGATAAAGGCCTGGCAGCTATTAAGCACCTCATGCAAAATGCTAAAAATGTAGATCCTGTCTATGGAGAGTTCATCATCTCACTGTTGGAGTTCATTTTGACCCATAATGTATTCACTTTCAACGGCTTCCACTACCTCCAGGTTCAGGGGGTTGCTATGGGGACATGTTGTGCCCCATCGTATGCCAACCTGTACCTGGGGGAGTGGGAAGCCATGTTCCTAGGTAATGAGACTCTATCGATGTACACGGACCACATCCTTGGGTGGATACCGGTACATCGATGATATATTCATCATCTGGGACGGACCATCAGACCTACTCCAGAAGTGCCTTCTTAGGATGAATCATAACAATTTTAATTTAAATTTTACCATGTCTTTTGACAAACAATGTGTCACTTTCCTCGATGTAGAAGCCTACAGAGGAGAGGGGGGAACTATCTTGAGCAGGCTATATAGGAAACCTACTGCAAGCAATGCAATTCTACATGCTACCAGCTTCCACCCCAAACCCCTCATGGATTCTATCCCATATAGCCAGTATTTTAGAATAAGACGAAACTTTTTGAACGACAATATCTTCAAAATTGAAGCGAACAAACTACGTGAGAGATTACTACAACGTGGCTACTCATACACTTCATTAAAACGATCTTTCAAAAAAGCCTCTTTGAAATCAAGGACGGAACTACTCTATTCGGAGAAATCCGAAAACCAAAATGATACCAACATCATAAGAATCATTACAAAAAATAGCAATCAACAAAAACAAACAGCTGATTTCTATGCCGGACATCCTTCACATACTGCGGGATGACACCGGCCTGAATAGCTGCACGATCTGACTCACTCCTATGCTATGTAAGTAAACAATCCTTGTTTAAGGGCCATGACACTGGCTCAACTTTGCTAACTATACCCTTACAACTTCTACACCGAGGTTGCCTTTGGGATTTCTCTGTTTAATGAATTTAATACAAAACTGATTGCATTATATATAGATGTCTTTTAACATCTTTTGTGTTACAATGAATTTCCAACCAAAGTTAATCAGCTCCATTCAGATGTTACAGCACTATAATAACCCCTTTACCCATTTATATATTTTTTGGTTGGAGAAATTACTACTTGAATTTGTACTTCTGTACTATATAAATAAACAGTCATTACGGAATGGCTATCTACTTCAGTTTCAGCTTTTCAATTACATCTATAATTGGGTTGTACCTGGGACTCCCCCGGTCATTCCTAATTAACTTAACAGATGAACCCTATATAAAATTGATTATATAGAAATAGAATGCTCTATATCAGTATTATTATTTTTTACTTTACATACTACACATATGATAAAGCTTCATCAAGCTAATCAATTTTATTTGTTACAGTATTATAGTATCTGTATTATCCCTTCACATAATTCTCTACTATGAGAAAATAACATTTAAAACTAATATCTGAAATTCAAGCAATTAATTGAACACCTTATATCTATTTATCATCCTTTTAGCTACCAAACATACATCTATAAACATCATCTGTTGAGCCACCTCCAGGTATGAGTTGAACTTTGTGAATTAGCCCTTTTAATGTACTTTAATACTAAACAGTGAATAGGATCACCTACTATACACTTTTATTATTACATTTTTTGCAGGAGTTGCCTTTCGGCCTCAGTGGAGCCTCAAGTATCCATCTTACGCCCTTTGTGGGTTTTTTCTTTTCTTCTTGAGGAGAATATTATGCATATATTTTTGTGGAATAAACCCCATCCCCACCTACATATGGATTTATACCATCTCTAATATATAGATGTCCGTTTGTATCGGAATCAAGACCATATTGGGTAGATAGACCTTGTCATTGTCGCTGTTTTTAACTAAAAGTTTTACGGAATTCCAAGTCAGCCAACATAGTGTTAATGTAAGTGTATCAGATATAAAAAGTACATTATGAAATATGTTGACTATCATCCTCTTAATATATATATATTTTCTCTAATATAGAACTATCTCTAATGTACACCACCCCTGAGGAAGGAGTTTAATTGACTCCGAAACGCGTCGGTTGCAAGAGTACTGCCTCAAACACTGTATATACACTACTGCAATATGGTCTGATTCGCATTCCAAACAATAGATGCTACAACTTTGTTATATTTTTTATTGTGTCAATTTAATAAATTATATTTGTACTAATTATACCTACTTATGGTTTTTATATGTGCCTGAAAAGTCCACCAATAGGGAACCCTCTTTGTTGTTGTTTATCCTAATTTTGGATGTGGCACAAATCACGGTTAGCTGCTGATCTACTATATATGTTACATATTATAATCATGGTAATTATGCAATGATGAACTAAATACAATACATTAGCAAACATTAAATACATAGAACGTGATGTTAAAGGATAAAACTTACCTTAAAGTGGGGTTCCACCCAAAAAACAAAAATACATTAACCACTTCCCTACCCAGCCATAGTCATATGACGTCCACAGATGGGATCTCCCATCTTGGGTGGACGTCATATGACGTCCTGGGATTCCCGGCCGTCTAGGGGGTCTAGGGGCCGGACCGTGGATCTGTATGTGTAAACACACAGATCCACAGCCTGTCAGCTCTGAGGAGAGCGATCTGTGTTACCAGAACGGAGGAACACAGATCGGTCTCCTCCCCTTGAGCGTCCCCTCCCCCTTCAGTTAGAATCATTCCCTAGGAAACATATTAACCCCTCCCCGCCCCCTAGTGGTTAACCCCTTCACTGCCTGTCACATTTACACAGTAATCAATGCAATTTTATAGCATTGATCGCTGTATAAATGTGAATGGTCCCAAAAATGTGTCAAAAGTGTCCGATGTGTCCGCCATAATGTCACAGTCATGAAAAAAAATCGTGATCGCCGCTAAAAAAATAAATAAATATTTTTTTTTTTAAAAATGCCATAAATCTATCTCGTGTTTTGTAGACACTATAACTTTTGCGCAAACCAATCAATATACGCTTATTGCGATTTTTTTTACCAAAAATATGTAGAAGAATGCGTATCGGCCGAAACTGAGGAAAAAATTTGTTTTTTAAAAAAAAAATTGAAATATTTATTATAGTAAAAAATATTGTGTTTTTTTCAAAATTGTCGCTCTTCTTTTGTTTATAGCGCAAAAAATAAAAACTGCAGAGGCGATCAAATACCACCAAAAGAAAGCTCTATTTGTGGGGAAAAAAAACGTCAATTTTTTTTGGGTACAACGTCGCACGACCGCGCCATTGACGTTCAAAGTACGACAGCGCTGAAAACTAAAAATTGGCCTGGGAAGGAAGGGGGTGAAATTGCCCTGTATTGAACCAGTTAAAAATCATAAAAAACAAAAAAATTTGGATATTTTTTTTTTTTAACTAACATCTAAATGCCTGTTGCTAGGGGGTCCCTCGTAGTCTGCCCCTTCCAGTGCCTGGGCTGGTGACATCACTTCCCCCTCAGCACAGGAAGGGCTCCGCTCTGCTCCCTCGCCGCTGTCAATCATCTGGGACCCATTACAGGCCCCAGGTGACTGAGTGGCCAATCACGGCGCGCGGCGCCGCTGGCGCAGTGGGTGCCTGGCTGTGAAGCCACAGCCCGGCGCCCACAGTTGCAATGCCGGAGCCGCTGAACAGAGGGGGAGACGAGCGGGGCTTCGATCCCCCGCATCGCTGGACCCCGGGACAGGTAAGTGTCCAATTAAACGTCAGCAGCTGCAGTATTTGTAGCTGCTGACTTTTAATTTTTTTTTTTTTTTTTTACCCGACCCCCTGGGTGGAACTCCTCTTTAATATAGTCCTTCTGTAGGACCTGAATGATGGCAGAACAGGTCTCTGGAAAAATGATTCCCAGAGCCTGGGGGGAGATCCCAGTCATAAACTTAATATCCTGGAGACTTCTCCCCATCACCAAGTACTGTAAGGTGGCGACTAGCCTTTGCTCAGGAATGATGGCTTGCCACATGCAGGTGTCCTGCTTGGTAATATAGGGCGTAAGCAAAGCCAACAGATGGTGAAAAATGGGGTCTGTCATCCGGAGAGCATTCCTGAAATCATCAGGATTATTCTCCTGGAGCTCCTGCAGAAAGGGCATATGGCAGAATTGGTCACAATTAAGTAACCAATTCTTGGTCCATGAACTCCTCCTCCCCCTGTACATGGACTGGACTTGGGTCAAAGCAAGAACTCCAACACCAAGCCCAACAACAGCACGAACTCTACGACGAGTATGTAACCGCAACATGGCTAGGAAATGGTCGGCTGCTCAGAATGAACTGACAGAACGCACTGAAAAACAGAAAGGACCTGAGAAGAACGAGCTGAAAATCAGAAACGAGCGGACAAGAACGCACTGAAAAACAGAAGTGAACTATAAATAGAACGCACTGAAAGACAGGAACGAACTGACAACACGCACTGAAGAACAGATACGAACCCACAAGCATAAACTGAAAAGCAGAAACTAACTGAAAAGCACAAGGCTGAAAAGCGCGAATCGTCTCTCACCGAACTTCTACTAATACGAGATAAACATGAGATTAGCAGAAGGAGCCCAAAGGGTGGCGCACTGGCTATTGAACTTCCATTTTATCTGCTCGTCGTATGTGTTGTACGTCACCGCGTTCTCATGTTCGGAATTGTTGGCCAACATTTGTGTGACTGTGTGTATGCAAGACATGTTTGAGCCAACAACCTTTGAACAAAAATCCATGGTTTTGTTGTCGGAAAGTCCCATCGTGCGTACGGGGCATAAGGCTGAATATTAATGTAAAGATTTTTTTACACTTTTACTCTACAGAGACACTTGGAATTTCTGCCATCCTGTTCATATCTTAAAAAATGGTGTGCTGTGAACAAGACTTATCGCCAAAACTAGTCTGCTGCTGACTGTACTCACTGTGAAGGCTTTACAATAAATACACTTGATGTTATGGAGTTGCTGGCTGCTTCTTTTTTCTTGATGACCGTTTGTCTATTGGTGTGTGGGAGAACACCTCGGCTTGGACACCCTGACTGCAAACTTTTAAGTCTTTGTTTTCCACTGTTCTGAGCCATACAATCTTTGATCGAATATCTTAAAAAATGTCTGCACTGGTTTCTGAAATAGGTACTAAGTAGGGCGATGAATAAAATGTAACGATTATCTTGCCAAGGTCTGGCTATCCAGTCCTCTCTCATGTTTCTGAGGTCAAACCTAAAATGCACAGGACCCTAATTTGTAAAACCATCACAGAAAAACTATGAGACTATGTTTACCTTTCTTCTGCTTCACGTATACTGTTGCAGCAACTCCGTGTACAAATCCTGTATTAAAGGGGTTCTAAAGGCAGGTTTTTTTAAAATCTTAGAGTGGATGTAAACCCCATTTATGAAATCTGACCTGCGTACATATACAGTATCTCACAAACGTGAGTACACCCTTCACATTTTTGTAAATATTTTATCATATCCTTTCATGTGACAACACTGAAGAAGTGACACTTTGCTACAATGTAAAATAGTGAGTGTACAGCTTGTATAACAGTGTAAATTTGCTTGGAGGAGGACAGGAGCATGTACGTCCGAGGATGAGACCCAAGAGCGTTGCTCCGGACGGTACCCTTTCCAATGAACTAGGTACTGTATGCGCCCACAGAACCTACGGGAATCAATGATCGATTGTATGTCATACTCCTCATGGTTCTTGACCTGCACCAGGTGATGACATAGTACCGAGGTGGTGAAGTGGTTGCACACCAAATGTTTTAATAAGGAGACATGAAAAACATTAGAAATACGCATGTTAGAAGGAAGGTCTAATGAGTAAGCCACAGGGTTGATCCTATGTAAAATACGGAAAGGCCCAATAAATTGTGGTGCCAGTTTCAGTGAGGGAACACTCAGGAGTTGGAAGTTATGAGATGACAGCCAGAACCTCTCCCCAACCTGGTAAGAAGGCGCAGGTAGGCGTTGATGTTCAGCATGGAGTCTGTACCGCTCACTGGCACATAGCAACGACTCCTGGACCTGCACCCAAGTGGAACAAAGATCGCTGAGATGCTCCTCTAACAACATGGATGGTTGGAAACCATAATTCGCCATAAACTGAGATAATCGAGAAGCAGAATTGACGACACTATTGTGAGCAAACTCCACCCAAGGGAGGTATCACCAGTTGTTATGGTGGTCAGAAATATAGCAGCGTTGAAACTGCTCCAAGGCTTGGTTGGATCGTTCTGCGGCCCCATTGGACTGCAGGAGGATATGCAGAGGAGACAGAAAGCTCAATTCCTAACTGTGCACAAAAGGCTCGCCAAAACCTGGAGACAAACTGGCTACCCCTGTCAGAGATGATAACCTTGGGTAGTCCATGTAGCCGAAAGATCTCCCGAGCAAAAATGGATGCCAGTTCTTTGGACGTGGGCAACTTCTTTAGTGGAATACAATGTGACATTTTCGAGAACCGGTCAACCACCATAAGAATAACTGTGATGCCCTGGGAGTTAGGTAACTCCACAAAGAAAACCATACACAGGTGGGTCCAAGGCCTCTCTCCATTGGGTCATGGGTTAGAGGAGGCCCACTGGAAGGTTTTGTGGTGTCTTACTCTGTGCACACACGGAACAAGTGGCTACAAAGACGGTTACATCAGCGCTAAGATTGGCCACCAGAATTGTTGAGAAAAAGCCCAAATTAGTTGATTCTTCCCTGGGTGGCCAGCCACCTTGAGAGAATGGTAAGTCTGGAGCAAAGCAGTGCGGAGATTCTCAGGGACAAAGCAGCAGTCACCGGGTTTCTCGGGAGGAGACTGGATCTGAGCTGCACAAATTCTGTCACCCAAAGTGAGGTGAGACTGGTGCGTACAGTAGCCAGAATGCGATCGGGAGGTATTACAGGAACAGGCACCGACTCAATCAGGAAGCATAGGAAAACTGTTGTGTTAGCCCTTACATTCTTACTACCGGGTAAGATTGAGACTATGTAATTGAAGCTTGACAGAAAAAAAGCCCACCGCACTGTTCTGGGAGATGAGCATTTAGCCTCAGACAAAAATGTGAAATTTTTATGGTCAGTCAAAATGAGGACTGGCACAGTGGTACCTTCGAGGAGATGCCTCCATTCTTTAAGAGCTAAAATGATAGCTAACAATTCTCTGTCCCCAATCTCGTAATTGCATTCTGCAGGAGACAATTTCTTAGAAAAGTAGCCACAAGGACGCAGAGCGCTCTCAGGGGTAGGACGTTGAGACAGAAGGGCGCCCACTCCGGTCTCGGGTGCATCCACCTCAAGAATGAAGGGTAGCGTAGGATCAGGATGTGCCAACACAGGAGCTGAAACAAAGGCAGAGTTGAGAGACTCAAAGGCTTTAATAGAATCCAGAGACCAATTCTGTCAGTTAACATCCATTCTGGTAATATCAGTAAGGGGTTTGACCAGAGAATAGAAGTCCCAAATACATTTCCGATAAGAATTGGCAAATCCAAGAAAATGTTTTAACGGACGTAGACCTATGGGTCAAGGCCATTGTAGAACTGCAGATAATTTCTCTGGGTCTATTGAAAAACCAGCAGTAGAAATCTCATAACCCAGAAATTTACTTACAAAACAGGTTATTATCTCTCAGCCTCTGTAGCACATGGGAGACATCTGTGTTGTGGCTCTCTAGGGATTTAGAATATATGAGAATATCGTCGAGATAAACCACCACACATTGCTGCAACGTATTTCGGAGGACATCGCTGATGAACTCCTGAAGGGCTGCAGGAGCGTTGCAAAGACCAAACGGCATTACGAGGTATTCGTAATATCCTGTCCTGGTGTTAAACGCAGTTTTCCATTTGTCACCCTCCTTGATCCTCACAAGATTGTATGCCCCTCTCAGATCGAGCTTCATGAAAACCGTTGCTTCCTTAAGGTGGTCAAATAATTCTGTGATCAATGGAATCAGATAGGCGTTCTTAATTGTGATGCGATTGAGACCCCTATAATCTATACAAGGTCTCAGTTCACCACTCTTCTTTTTCACAAAGAAGAAGCCAGCACCAGCAGGAGATGAGGATTTTCAGATGAACCTTCGAGAAAGAGCGTCAGCAACATAGTCCCCCATAGCTTTATAATTCAAGACAGACAAATGTTGAAGGTCAATTGCGCAATCATATGACCGGTGTGGAGGCAATCTACCTGCTTGACCCTTGTCAAAGACATTGCTAAATTTGTGGTACTCTACTGGCAAGGAGGAGAGGGAAGAGGTGCACAAGACCTTAGCCACTTTCCAAAAACATGCCTTACTGCATTGTGGCGACCATGAAAGAACCCCAGCACAAAGCCAATCAAAAGAGGGGTTCTGCCTCTGTAACCAAGGATATCCAATAACCACCGGATAATGAGGAGAGGAAATTACTTGAAATTGGATTATCTCATGGTGAAGAGCCCCTACGGCCATGGTCAACGGAGCAGTCTCATGAGTCACATGGGCAGGCTGTAGAGGTCTCCCATCAATAGCCTCAAGTGAATGGCAAGTGGAGTGGCATGAGTGGCATGAAGCTGCAGCAAAATCGAGTATCGAGTGCTTAGACACAAAGGCACTGTCTATGAATAGGCCCCAAAGTCGATTAGAGCCTGTGTATCTATGGACGACTCAGACCATGAAAAGGTAACCAAAACTAAAGGCTTATCCTTCAAGGTAACTGAGGACGTAACAATGCCACATAAGGTCTGTCCCGGACGGGTAGGACAAGACTTCAAGAAGTGACCTTCCTGGCCACAATAAAGGCACAATCTCTCCCTCCTCCTAAAGGCCCTCTCATCTGCAGAGAGGTGTGAAGCCCAACTGCATGGGTTCTACTTCACTGGCAGACTGCACAGCTTGGCACCAAATGTACAGGAGGCATCCGCAAGTGCTCCTTAAAGGAAGGTCTCTCTGGGAGTCTGGAGTCAATGAGAATGGCAAATATGAACTTCTCCAGACCTGTAGGTATGTCTCGGGCTGCTACCTCATCTTTGATGTCGTCTGAGAGACCATGAGAAAAAGCAGCCACGAGGGCCTCATTGTTCCAAGCGACCTCTGCTGCCAGAGTACAGAATTCAATGACATAAAAATGGAAAAAGGTCCCCCGAGCGGGGTTTTTAGGCAGCTAACCATAGATATGAACAAGGCATTAAATAAAATATTAAAATGCTTTATTGAAGGGTAATGAATGAATGTAACAACATATAAATATAAATTGGGAGCTCCAGTGGGGAAATACCCATACCAAATACATATAATAGCAAACATAGGTTATACACAGCATATGATAAGGCTATTGCATAACAATCCTGACGCGTTTCGACCCATGAATTTTGGGGTCTCTTCAGAGGATGAGTTTGCTACAAAAAAAAGAAAAATTTATAACAGTATGTCCAGCTTATTTAAAAGAATTACAGCATAGGCAAGTTTGTTTAGCAACACTTTGCACATAATTACCACTGAGTTTGGATGTACCCCTCGATCAGAGCCTCCCCACACAGCAGCCAGACCATCCAGTGTGCCCGCACGTAGCAGCACCCCAGGAAGAAGGGGGAACAGGAATCCACTTGATATGGCTTACAAGGAGTCACACGTATAATTGCCCCCCCACCAACACACCACTGGGGGGTGGGGCCGGAACCTACGAAAATTGTCAGAGCGTTATAATCTGACATAATCTGCAACAATTCCCGTACTTTGATGGACATGAGTTCTCGGCAGCAGAAGTGGAGCGTGCGGGAACGTCAAATACCCTTTTAGAGGAAGTCACAAACTCTGGATAACTCAGGACAATGGGTTTTTGCGTCTCCCGTAGAGGGTTTGCCCAGGCCAAGGCTCTATCAAAAAGCAAAGAAATGAGGAAGCCTACTTTGCTTCTGTCTGTGGGGGAACGCCTGAGGCAGCATCTCAAAGCATATCCCAACCTGATTCAGAAACCCTCTGCATTAAGCTGGATCACCCCCAAATTGCTGGGGAAGTGGAGCGGAGCCAGGTAAAGGTTGAACCTGCGCCCTCAGGTAAATCAGGTGGTGAGTTCATGCCACTTCTACCTGAGACTCCTGAGGTCGACTTTTCGCTATATCGCAGACTCTGACAAGATTGCCATGGTCGATGCCATTATCACCAGTCGACTGGACTACTGTAATGCCCTGTATTTGGGTTTGCCTGCTTGTACCATCTACAAGCTCCAGTTGATTCAGAATGCCGCAGCAAGGTTACTGACAGGTGTTGGTCGTCATGACCACATCACTCCATCTCTTAGAGCCCTACATTGGCTGCCCATGAAAGAACGGGTTCTGTTAAAAACTGGATGTCTTGTCCATAAGGCATTGCATGGACGTGGCCCAGAGTATCTGAAGGAAAAATTTGTCAAGTAAGTGCCTACACGATCCTTGAGATCGGCGAACTTGGCAATTCTGAAGATTCCAAAATTTAAAAAGAAAACACGCGGAGGGAGAACGAGTGAAGTACAAGGAGCTGAATTTTGGAACACCTTGCCTCTAAAACTGAGACTTGAGAATGACTTTTTGAAATTCCGAAAAAAATTGAAAACCATACTTTGTACAAGCTTTTAGAGTCACCTAATTTTAATTGGGGTGTGATGGACAGACTCCTTGGCTTTTAATTCGTATGTTGTCATGCTGGTATGTTGGTTCTCTTAAAGTCTTTTAATGTCAATGTCTTTTTGTTTTGCGCATCGAGGCCTTCGGGTAAGACTGCATAGGTTAAGCATTTTAATAAATAAAATATACCTTTTACAGAGGCGGGTGACTGCACAAAGGCTGGAGCAGCAGCAGGGACGGCCTGCAACACAGGTTGTACTGGAACTGCCACAGTGGAAGGATCAGGTGAGCAGTGCGAATCAGGAGCGTCTGTAACGCTATGGCAAACTGATCAATGCGGTGATCTTACTCATTCAACCTGGAAAAAATATTACCACTAGGTGGATTGCCTGCATCTTCTGAATTCATGGCCTTTGCCTACTGTCAGGAACCATGAAACAGACGGAGACAGAAAATGCAGTAAAAATCACACCTTTTAATAAAACAAGGTACAACTGGTAAACGTAGTCAAAACATAGCCAGGGTTTGGTAGCCAAATCAGGTAGTCAGAACAAGCCAGGAAGCCAGAGATCAGCGTAGTCAGAGGCAGCAGACAGGATCAGGAACCAGAAGGGACGTCAGCCAGGCAAGTCTTTAACAGGAACACAGCAGAGAGTCTCTAGATATGTTGACCAAGGTGAAGGCCTGAACCAGGCTGCTTAAATAGCCAGAAGGGGCTGGCTGTGGGCTTGACTGACGAGCATTAGATGATCAACAGATGAGCCACTGTGGAACGATGAGTACTGGCAATTAACAGACAGCTGAGCAACCTGAGCACAGGAAGGGCTGAGAGGCCAGCCATGACAACCATCCCATCTGTTATACGCTATGTTTCCTAGTGCCTGTGCTGTATAAAAACAATGTAGATTTCTACCATATCAGAGCATCAGAGTAAAAACTATGCCAATTCCTACCTTATTAGAGCATCTCCTGGCGCTCACGTAACTCCTTGGCTCTCTGCTCGTCTCCCCACTCCTCCCTACTGACGTGAGCGGGAGTTCTCAACCCCGCCCACTATAGCTGTCAGCCAGGGAGAGGAGAGAGCCCAGGAGTCACGTGAGTGCCAGGAGACGCTCTAAGACAAGCTAGAAATCTGCATCTTTTTTATACAGCACAGGCACTGGGACATATAGCCTTATATAACAGAAGGGATGGTATAAATATGATATAGTGGCTTAACAGCCGCTTTAACTTAATATCCCAAGAGATACAGCAGGAAGTGAATGTAAATCTCTCAAAAGTGAGGGGAATATCCCTTTTTAGTGGTCACCAAGGCAGGTGTCCCTTCAGATTTTCCATTACTTCACCTGTTTTAGTAACAACTATAAAATGCTACATTTTTCATCACATTCTTTTTGTAGTGATGAGCCATAATTGTAAAATGTTATTATAGAAACTATATTTGGATTTTTTAGGTGAAATCATCTTATCTCGTTAGAACTGCATGTGGATATGTACGAGCTTCACGTCAAGCTTCATCTATCATTTGCAATGCAATCATAAAATATATGTATCTCTGAGGAGCATATGAAGTTTAGATTTTACATTTATGTGCAAATTTTTAACATATTGGTATATATCCAGTAGATGCATTACTTTTCTTGGAAGGACGTAAGCACGATGTATACCTATTTGGGATGCCAGTAAGAAATATGGGAGAGTTTACCATCACTGGGTTTTTGTTAGGGGCAACACTGTCCTGGCTTTAAATTGACAGTCTGGTCTGGTCTGGTACACATCACTAAATTTTTTTCCGTTCAACCCAGCAGGTCGAACGAAAAAAAACTGACGCCTCTGGTCGGTACCGCTGTACTAACAATCTATTGTTTCTACAGCAATCTCCCCTGCTGTTCTTCTGTGTTCTGACAAGGGGACGGCCGTCCCACCAGAACACTCCAATGACTGAGAGAGCTGATTGGGAGCCGGTCGGCTGCTGGTCTTCCAGCATGCTTGTCTGACAGAAGCTGGCCAGACGGCCGGCTTTTGTCTGACTGGCTGCCTCACACACGGGCCAAATGTCGGACAGTTTTTACTGAACCGTCCAATGTTGCCCGACATTCTGCCCATGTGCACGGGGCTCAAGCAATATCCTTATTCTCCAAAAATAATCAATACACATCCATTACTTATTGGCCCTGTAATCTTTTTTTCATTTAATGGTTTCTTACTGTGTTTTTCTGCCTCCTGGTAATGTCCTCCAGTAACTCCTGAACCTCCCTCCTCCCCTCACTTTGGAACAAGCAGTGCATGTTAGTTGTGGTTATATGCACTGCTCTATGTATACTACTAAACCTCATAGTACACAGTACATAAGCTCTAATCTATAATCGGGAGTGAGCAAGAGAGAATGACTACTTTCACACATACAACGGGACCATGGAGAACAAATGTATCCACCCTCTAACAGGAAGTGGGATCCCAACAGCAAAAATAAAGACTTGGATTTGGAGAAGCCCGAGAGCAACAGAAGGTATTTTTTGAGCTACAACTACATACATTAATAGATTTCACTTATTTTCATAATCGGAGTTTAGCAGAGGAAAAATGTGTTATTTTAACAGACACATTTTTATTTGTCTCCAAAAGGAGAAACATGGCATACAAATTAACATTGCCTTACACATACTTGTAACACAAAATACAGTGTACAATCATTCTTTCAGGTCATAGTGCTATATGTACAAAGTATAAAATAATAGTTAGTAATCCGTTGAAGAGGAACCAAAGGGGAACCAGAGTTAGATTGCGTGGGTTTAAATTATACAGTTATTCATCTATTATTGTAATCAATTTTCAGGTCTGACAATAGATGGTAATGATCTTCCTGTACTGAGAGGGGGGGGGGGGGGCGGGAGAAGATCGTAGGGGACAGGAGATTAGTAGTGGGGGGGGTGTACAGGGGACAACAGTGCAAGCCACAGTGAAGAGGGGCAAACCAATCTCCCAAGGCTCAGTCGCCTTCCCTTGCTCTCCTCCACTCCATGGGTCCTTCGGCCTATTACCAGTGCTCAGCTCTTAGTCCAGCTACCCCATATCTTCTCAAATTTCTTGAGGCATTTATGACTCACAAATGCGAGTTTGTATAGTGGTAAGATAGAGTCGACCATGGCTCTCCATTGTGAAACTGTGGGAGGGTCTGGTTGCTTCAATGAAGTAGGATAGCTTTCCTAGAGTAGAATGTTGCATAGAATATAAACAGCTGTTTGTGTGAACTCGGTGTAATATTATCACAGATACCCAGTAGGAAAATAAGCGGATCTAAACCTATCAACAAGCCTCCAACCGAGTTGATCGTAGAAACTACGTCCAAACAGAACTTTTGTATGAGAGGGCAGGACCATCCCACATGAAAGAAAGTGCCCATTTCAGTGGAACATTTTAGACATCTGTCAGATTGTGTAGGGTATATTCGAGAGTCTCTGTGGGGTATAGTACACTCTGTGCACAAATTTGAGCTGAACTAATCTGTCTATGTATTTGTTATTTTAATTTGGATCTTTGGGTAAATTATCTGAATACGTTTAATATTTCATAAAATTAATAAATGACGTTGCACAGGGAAAAATCTCATGTGGTGCTCTAATGCCCCGTACACACGGTCGGACATTGATCGGACATTCCGACAACAAAATACATGGATTTTTTCTGACGGATGTTGGCTCAAACTTGTTTTGCATACACACGGTCACACAAAGTTGTCGGAAAATCCGATCGTTCTGAACGTGGTTACGTAAAACACGTACGTCGGGACTATAAACAGGGCAGTAGCCAATAGCTTTCGTCTCTTAATTTATTCTGAGCATGCGTGGCACTTTGTGCGTCGGATTTGTGTACACACGATCGGAATTTCCGACAACGGATTTTGTTGTCGGAAAATTTTATAGCCTGCTCTCAAACTTTTTGTGTTGGAAATTCCGAAGGAAAATGTGTGATGGAACCCACACATGGTTGGAATTTCCCAAAACAAGGCCCTATCACACATTTTCCGTCGGAAAATCCGACCGTGTGTACGGGGCATAATCGTCTGTTTCCTTTCTTGTGTCTAGATCCTCCAAAGCAGGTATGACATTATCTATTGGGTTTAAAAAATGTTTTACCATGCTCTATTTATGAGATCAAGGCCTGAATTTGTGAAGAATCAATCATTTTAATGGCAAAGCTAAAATGGGTATTGATATTTTAAACTATATGGTATAATTCTTTATATTTCACCTGTGAATTGATATGCAGATTATCAGACAGGTGTGCCTAATACTTATTCACAATCTCTATGACTGAAAAATAAAATAGTTTTAAGTGGTTTTCTTTGGCGTCAATGTGTATTTTACCTGTACTTCAAACGTTTATTACTCAAAGGCACAAAAGGCCACCACACCCACTAATATCAGTTAATTTGAGGTGATTTCCATTATGAACATGTCCTTTTATGAATAATCTTTGTGTATGAAACTATTTGAAACAGGTATTTTTTTGGGTGACAGGGCCAGATTAAAGTGATTGTAAAGGCTTGCTCTTTTAAAAAAAACAAAAACAAACATGTTATACATACCTCCTCAGTTGCTTTTGCACAGAGCAGCCCGAATCCTCATCTTCTCGGGTCCCTCTTTGCTGCTCCTAGTCGCTTCCCCCTTTGAGTTCCCCTCAGCCAGCAGCTTGCTACAGGTTGTCGCCCAAGCCAAGTCATAGCTCTGTGTATCCTTTCAGACACGGAGCCCTGACCTGGCCCCGCTCCTCTCTCCCCTGATTGGCTGACTGACATTGACTGACAGCCATGTGAGCCAATAGCGCCATTGCTCTGTCTCTCAGCCAATCAGGAAGAATGTAATGGATGGCTGAGGGGATCATGGACATGGCTGGAAAGAGAAGGAGCTCAGGTAGGTAATTGGGGGATGCTGGGGGGGCTGCTACACACTGAAGGTTTTTTATCTTAATGCATAGAATGCATTAAGATAAAAAAACCTTCTGCCTTTACAACCCCTTTAGGTCAGTGGAGGCCTCCAAGCACTATACTGTTTGAGGAAAGGCCTACCTTTAAATAAAGAAAAATATAGAAAAGAATGACAGGCCGATCAGGAGTTGCAGTGGAAATATAGTCCCTGAAATCAAACAGAGCTAACTTGGTCAAGCAATCACACAAATAGCCCAATGGCATTAATATGCAGGCACATGTGGCAATATGGAGTCAACACGCTGGCAACAGTAACAATGCATTTGTAACAAATCTGGGCAGCACTGTGGCGATTGGGACAATATTTGGACAATGCACTAGTAATTGTGGCAATATGTGGAAAATGCACTAGCAATTGTAGCAATATGTGGACAATGCACTAGCAATTGTAGCAACACAGTGGCAATACATGGGCAAGAGACTGCTAATGGTTTCAATACACAGGTAGTGGTGGTAATACATGGGTAATGGTGCAATACACCTAAGCAACAAATAAAATATTAATCACTGAAGCTTTGTATACATTATCTTATCTGTTCTCAAGACAATAGTCATCATCTCCCTCTAGCCATAAAAGTCTACTTTGTGACCAAAGCACAACTCCCCACTTCTTTCCTTCTACATATCAACATCTCTATTGTTTGGTCTGTTGTGTGATTCCAAGCAGCAATGTTGATGTCACTACTCATTTAATGAGCAGGCCAAAGTCCTATCACTGCAAGTGACCAAGAGGTCTGGCAGGCTTACAGAAAAGTCATTAAAATTCACAGTGAAGACCATAATGCCTTAATCAAGTACAGTACAGAGATGAACGGATTCAATCAAGTATATAACCTATATCTATAAGTTTTATAACATATATAACATCCATCTACGTATTTATGAGGGTATTTGGTAAAAGGTACAGTGCTATAAACAGGCCCTGGTTAGCTTGTGGGCGGTGGCCATACAGGCACTGGGAGAGAGCACTTTCTAATGCCCCCATAGGTGAACTGAGGCTGGTGCTAATTGCAAATTGCATTTGGGGCAGCTCTTCATCCTAAATGCAACTCTTCGCCATAAGGACATCAGTTAAATCCTTGTAATCTGTGGCCCAATTTCTGTAACAGTTTACATTTTACACTACGGACAGTTCTTCTTTACACTTCATAACCCTTCTCTCTTGTGTGCAGCATTTCTAAACCGGTGCTGCAAAGCTTACACCTGACTCCACCAACCCAGTAACCAGTCACTCTCACGCTGACATTGCTTTTTATATTACACTTGAATAGTAGAAACTTCAACTTTGTACATATCCGATGCTTGTTCTCTCCCGAGGCCTCACTCTATCTTCCACGATCTACAGATTGGGTCCCTAGGATGACCCATGCCATGAGTCAGACCCAGTATTGGAGTTCTGGTTGCTTGGCACACAAGCTCCTTCACTACCAGGGCATTCCATTACCTATGCCAAGTCACCACTGCTTCCCAACCAGCTGGCTGCTTATGCACAGACACTAGTACTGTAGCCATTGGCAATGACAATATAGCCTCTTCTAAAAAGCTTCACTGCACATTAGACATATGTGCTGCATCTTCTCTAGCGTATTTCCTGTCCCTGGTTGTTAACCCTGTTTTGTGATATGCCAAGCATGCATGCACCCTGTTGAGATTGTCCTAAAGTAACTTCTGACCAGGCAAAGATGTAACAACAAGATTCTTTATGTTTATTCTTTATATTTAAATGTAACAAAGGAACAGTTCAACGTAAATGCATCCATCACACATTTCTGTACACATGCTTCTAAATGCCCTATATTTTCCTGGTGCCCCTGCCCCATGAGGTAGTCACATCTTAAATAGGTGAGAAAGTCCTTTAGAGTCTTTAAATCAAAAACATGAGTCCATACCCCTGGATTTTGCATTTTAGTAAACCCCTCTATATTTAGCATATTAAATATTTCAAGAAGAAAAGCAAACACAATAACATACTCTTATAGGTCCATGGTAACAGCTTGGCACCCTCAATAAAACACGAAAACTAATGCTACAATCAAAACATAACTGTGGATGTATAATGTATCAAAATATATTTTCTTCCAGGTGTAACTTACAGTGGTTAGAGTACAAGGCATTTCTTCTGCTACAGGGGTCCTAACCATGACATACAATGTTTGCTGTTATGCTTCCACTAGCTTCTACTGGAAAAGGATCCACATAAGAAGAGGTTGCAGAACAGGGGGATGCTAGGGGCAGAAGCAGTACAGGCAGTCCCTGAGTTATGAGCGGGTTAGGGACTGCTGGTTTGTTCTTAAGTCGAAAATGTTCGTAAGTCAGAAGCACATGCGCAGAACGGCAGAGACGCCATTTTTCGATGTTTTCCTATGTTCTGTCAAGTAGCCGTGCATGCGCAGACGTCGTTTTCCGATGTGCTGCCTCCCGTTCGTAAGTAGGAGTCGTTCGCAAGTTGGATGTTCGTAGCTCGGGGACTGCATGTCTGGGGAAAGGGGAGGGATGGCGGTGGTGGAAAAGAGGGGCAATGGGAATAAGAAGCAGTATGGGAGGGTAGTTGGCTGCTGGAGGTGAACAAGATGAACAGTAAATGTAGTACTGTAGGCTTATGAAAGGAGCTGCACAGGGGGTGCTGTAGGTGACCGGAGGGGACACTGCAGAAGGATGCTGGAGGCAGATGAGAGAAGCAGTAAAGTGTGACTAAGGACACCAGAAGAGGACTATACAGGAAAGAACTGGAGGCGAGGGAAAGGATGGGTTGGATAAGAATGCATTATGGGGGCCAATTGAGGTGAGCAAGTATGGGAAGAACTGGAGTCAAATAAAGTAAGCAATAAAGGGGAGTGCTGGAGTGTTGAAATTACTTCACTGTATTTAGTGACTGCCGAAGTGGTGATACAGAGTCAATCAGTGTGTGAGTGTGGGTTAGCAGATCTGAGGTTTGCTGATCAGGGTAGGAGTGGCGACTGGTTTGGCAGCTAGATTTCTTATCAGCCCAGTCTGTCCTTGATAGCAATTGCCCCTTTTATCCAACCTCCAGCTTTTTTTACTAAGAAAAACATCCAAACATTGAGTCTTAAGGTTTACCTAGAAGTGCTTCATAGTCTTATTACTCATTTGAGTTTTACTGTATATTTTCCCTGTTTTTTGTCAGAGACAAGCTTTTCCTGATAACCCTAACAGAACTCACTGTTCTGTACAGAACCACAAGCCCATATGATGTCTCTTGCTAGTTGAAAGAGCTGATTATAAAAGGGGAATTCTGCTCTTTGCATCACATGAACGGTAATCCATGGATTACGTTGCAATTGCTTCTTGAGACATGTTAGCACAGAGAAAAATAACAGTGACTTTTGCTGGTCACTCAAGCTAGACAGAAAAACAAAGCAATGTGGTTATTTCATATAATTGAAGTACCACAAAGGTTTTTTAAAAATGGAGAATCAGATGATCCTTTTAAATAATTTTAGACCATTCTTCTTCAGCATTGCTCTACAATAAAATTGGAATACTAATATCTTATTATACCAACATAACATTTGAAAATTTTATACAAGCAGGTATTTCTAGTAACAATAACTTTAATTCTAATGATCACCTTGAGGCTAGTGCCTGAAATCTTTATAATTTCATAACTGCACAAATTTGTTTATGTAAAAAATTCATCAGGTTTCAGCTGCTAAAAACCATCAATTTTTCCAACAGCTGTGATAAAACAGTATACTGTAACACCAATACAGAGAAATATTGCATTATGAGTGGAAGCTGGCTAAGAGCTGATCAAACCAAGGCTTATTTGTTTTTTTTTATTGTGTCCTTTTAAGAGATGTCTGGCAACAGCTCTTCCTACAGCATAAACATGCATGCGTAGCCTGACCAAGTGCCCAAATGTAGGTAGTTGTTGGCCGATAGACAAACCTGAGGGAATCTGGATCATGACATCCTAACTCTCTCGAATGTTGCTGGCTGATCTTTAAAATAAAGTAATAATCAAAACCTTTTGACTTGTCAAATTTTAATTGTTGTCTGCATCAATATTGGGGAGTAGCTTATTCGATCAGTCATGGTGGTCACCAAGGTGGGCACTAAGTGAAAATCTCTCCTGTGAGGACACAACAAAGCTTTTTCTTTTCCATTTTAGTACTGAGGCATTAGAACCTCTGTCTGGTTTTAATCACCGCATCCCCACCCCAGACATGCAAACACATTCAATATTGAGGCCAAATAATTAAATTTTAGTCTCAACTGACCACCTTAAATGCACCTTGAAGATTCTGAGGCCACATGGAAAAAGGTATTATGGTCAGATGAGACAAAATGTAATTATTTGGCCTCAACACCAAATAATGTCTGGCGGAAATCCAGCTCACCATCCAAATAACTCCATTCCTACAGTAAAGCATGGAGGTGGCAATATCCTGTTATGGGGGTGTTTCTCTGCGGCAGGGACTGGAGCACTCATCAGGATAGAAGAAAAACGGATGGGGCAAAATACCATCAAATTCTTGATGAAAATTTGCTGTCCTCTGCCAGAAAGTGGTCAATGGGAAGAAGGTTTACCTTTCTTTTTTTTTTTTTTTTAAATTGTTTATTTATTCCAGGAAACAGGCCCACAAGGACCATTACAACATATTCAACAAAACAGTATTACAGACACAGGGAGGTTTTCATGATAGCAGGGTACAAAAACTTATAGATGATGTTGATCGTATTATAATGAGTTTCCTATAAAGTAAGCCATCTGAGTTTGTAGGATTGTTAGGTAAGACTCCTGTATATCTCTGTCCATCATTTCCCTATCTGCTTTCTGATGATGGTGGTTTAGCTTGTACAGAGCTATCTCCTGTGTCCGGACACAACTGCAAACAACGCTGCATCCCTGTGGATTCGTCTCCCAATTTTTTTCCCTAATTAACTAAAACTTATATAGAATAGATATCTAAAAATGTAAACATTGTCCCAGATTGGGACTAAAAATAGTGAGGGGGAAAGAAAAAAAAAAAAAAAAAGGGGGGGGGGGAATGAAGTGTGTGTTTCTTTTTCTTTTTTTCTTTTCTCCCTCCTTTGGGGGGGGAGGGGGGGGCTCACGAACATGGGTTATTACCTTATACATTATTTCTTCAGTCTGTGCTATGTTATGTATCTACTATTGGGGGGGAGTTATGAGGTCGAAATCTGAGGGGTTTCTCTGAGATTTTGTCCTTCTGTTGAGTATTTGAACATATTCCATAATTGCCATGTTCTGGAATATGTCTCCTGTCTATTTTGGTTGGTCAGAATAAGGTCCTCCATTTTATTGATCTCTTCTATTTTTTTAAACCATAAATCCATAGATGGTGGTTGCGTTGACTTCCAGTTAAGTGGAATACAGGCCTTAGCTGCATCTAACAAATGGCGTACTACCGATTTCTTATAAATGCGTGTAGGGGTGTCTGTTGCATGCAGGAGGAAATATGCTGGATCATCCGGGATCGTACGATCTGTAAATTTTTGTGTTATTCGACGGACTTCTCTCCAGAAGCTCTGGATCCGCGGGCAGGTCCAGAATATATGTATCAGAGTCCCTCTGTCTTTTTGGCATCTCCAGCATAGGTCTGTTGTGTTTGGGAAGAATTTGTTCAATACTGATGGGGTTCTATACCAACGTGTGAGGATTTTGTAATTGGTCTCTTGTATTTTGGTGCAGATAGATGATTTGTGTGTGAAAGTCACAATATGGTGCTTCTGGGCTCGAGTGAAGTGGCAATTCAAATCTCTTGCCCATTTGTCTAGGCATGGAAGCTGGTAGTCTTCAGGTGGTGTGATTAGCAAGTTGTATGTTAGAGAAAGTGTATGTAGAATTGTTCCTGTTTCTGTACAAATCTCTTCCAAAGTCGTGAGTTGTTGGTCTGTAATGCTAGGGGGAGTCATGGTATTAAGAAAATGGTTTAGTTGTAGGGCTCTCAGGAAGTCAAGTTTGTATTGGCCTGTGGAGTCTAGAAGTTCTTCTAATGTTTTCCAGCGTCCTGCGGTACTGAAATGAGAGGCCTGGTATAATCCCGACTCGTACAGAGTGCGGAACTTTACGTCCCCCATTCCCGGGGCAAATCGAGGGTTCCCCAGGATTGGGCGGAGAGGCGAGTGGCGGGAAGACAACGCGGCCTGAGATATCAGGTGGGCGCTTATTTTGATGGTGCATCCTATCAGTGGATGACGTTTCATCTCTGTTGGTATGTCCGCATGGCACCATGGAGCTCTCTGTAAAGGAACTTCACTTTGAGCTTGTTCTATCTGTGTCCAGGTTTTGGTATTTCCATGTCGACACCAATCAATGAGTCTGCCTAAATGTACTGCGTGGTAATAAGTTCGGGTATCTGGCATTGCTAGACCTCCATATTGTTTTGGGAGTGATAATATTTTTTTGTTTAACCTAGGTTTTTTTCCCGCCCAAAGAAAAGTAATAAACGCTGAGTACACTTGTTTGAAGTATGTTGCGGGTATATATATGGGAAGTGCCTGCATTAGATAGAGGAACTTGAGTAGTATTGTCATTTTAAGGATGTTACAGCGGCCAAACCAAGAGTGCAGGCCACTGTCCCATTGGCTAAGTAGCTTTTGGACCTCTTTTAGAAGGGGTGGGAAATTGAGTTTGAATAATTGGGATAGTTTAGGTGGGATATGTGTTCCCAGATATTTCAAGGCTGTACTTGTCCATTTGAATTTAAAATTGGCTTGGAGTCGTGTGAGTTGTGGGGTGGGTATTCCTACACTCATTGCCTCTGATTTACTGAAGTTTATTTTTAGATTGGAGAGTTTCCCATAGGTTTCAAATTCGCTCATTAGATTGGGTGGGGATATGATTGGATTCGTTATTGTGAATAGCATATCATCTGCATAAGCAGATACTTTATGCTGTGTTTTGTCAACTTCTATTCCCTTTATATTAGGATTTGATCGGATATGGCACAGGAATGGCTCTAATGATAGTGCGAAAAGCAGGGGGGAGAGTGGGCAGCCCTGTCTAGTCCCGTTGGTGATCGGGAAAGAGTCCGAGACTACTCCGTTCGCCCTGATTCTAGCCGTCGGGTTTGAGTATACTGCTGTAATCCAGTTTAACATTTTGTTGCCTATTCCTATGTGTTGTAATGTCTTAAACATGAATTGCCAGCTCACCCGATCAAACGCTTTTTCAGCGTCCGTTCCAAGGAATACGCTTGGTGTTTTATGTTTGTTGGCTATGTGGAGTAAATTCAAGACTTTAATGGTGTTATCCCTGGCTTCTCTGTTCGGGACAAAGCCAACCTGGTCCAAATGTATTAGGTAAGGAAGATGCTGTTGAAGTCTGGAGGCTATGATCTTTGTGAAAAGTTTTAAGTCTGTGTTCAACAGGGAGATAGGGCGGTAACTCCCGCACTGTGTAGGGTCCTTTCCTTCTTTAGGTATTACCGATATCTGTGCTTGTAACGTGGAGGTATGAAGGTGTGTTCCCTTACTAAGGCCATTGAATAAGTTAACCATATGATTGCTAGGGAGGGGAATAGAGTTTTGTAATATGTGATGGTAAGTCCGTCTGGACCCGGCGCCTTACCTGGCTTTATGTTACCTAGTGCCATTTGAAGTTCTGGTATTGTGATCGGTTCATCTAATAGGTCTTTAACCTCGGTCGGTAAGGTTGGTAGGTGGGAGGAGGTTATGTACTGTGTTGTTGCGTCTTGATTTGGTGTCGATGTGTCCAGGTTGTAAAGGGAGTTGTAGAATGATCTAAACTCCTGTGAGATATGTTGGGGTAAGGAAAGTTTCTGGCCTTTGGAGGAGTTTATATATGGTATATATGATGCCAATTTCTGTGTTTGTAGAGTTTGGGCTAATAGTCTCCCGCATTTGTTTCCCGACTCGTATATTCTTTTCCGGCAGATCTGGAGTGCTGCTTTGGCCTTGTACTGTAGGAGTTCTGTAATCTGTTTGCGGGTCATGTCTACTTCCGTGCCTACACTCACGGATGGAGTCTGTTTGTGTTTAGTCTCTAACATCTGTAGTTTGTGGAGCAGTGAGGTCAATTGTGCAGTCCTTTGTCTCTTGAGTCGGGATCCATGCTTTATAAGCACTCCCCGTATCACCACCTTGTGTGCCTCCCACACTACCCCTGGGTCACTACCAGGAGTGGAATTAGTATGAAAGTATTGACCTAATTCTTTTACCACATCCGCTATGATCTCAGGGTCTTGTAGTAAATTTTCATTTAAGCGCCATGATGGTCTCTGTGTTTTATATATATCTGTTATCGCATATCGTAAGGTTATCGGGGCGTGATCTGACCAGGTGATTGATTCTATTGTAGTGGCTTTAATTGCTTGTAAATGTTTGTGAGGGATCAAGAAGTAGTCAATGCGGGAATATGTCTGGTGTGGTCTGGAGTAGAATGTGTAATCCCGTTCTCCGGGATGGAATAGACGCCAGGCGTCTATCAGTTGTGCAGTATGCAGTGATGTGGATATTCTTTTGCCCATGTCCCTTGAGATCGAGGACAGTCCAGAGGATGTGTCTTCTTTTGGCGTCAGGGGGATGTTGAAGTCCCCTCCGACAATCAGTTGTCCGTCTGCAAATTGTGTGAGATGTTCTAGATGACGTTTTAGGAATGTGTCTTGGTGAGTGTTAGGGGCGTAGAAGTTTGCTAAGGTTATCTTCACCTCTCCAATCTGACCTTTCAGGAATAAATATCGTCCCTCTTTGTCAGTCTTTGTGTCAATATGTGTCCATGGTATCCTAGCTGAGATTAGAATGGATACCCCTCTGGATTTGGCTTCAGAGTATGTGGAGTGGTACACTGTGGGGTAGTATCTATTCTTGAGTATTGGCAAGGTGTTTTCTCTGAAGTGTGTTTCCTGTATAAGGACAATGTCTGCCCTCATGCGACGCATGTCATGAAGCAGCATTCTCCTTTTTTCTGGCGTGTTCAACCCCTTTGTGTTCAGTGAGACCACGTATAATTCATCCATGTTCGTGAGTTTAAAATTAGGTATTTAAGAAAGAGAAATTAGGGCTGATGGGTTAGAGCTGGGGGAAAAAAAAAAAAAAAAATGAAGAGATAGGGATCTTTCCTAAAGATATACAGTCCCTATGAAAAGTGCTAGTGTAGCAGTATTTAACTGAGGCGCTCACCAGTTTCCACTGGGAACTGAGCGCAGTCCTAGTTGGGTTTGAGGATGGACAGAGTCGGGAAGTGAGCTCCACGGCCCCTCCACCCACCCCCGGCATTTGCAGCTATGATGTCTTAAACTAGACTGCAATAAAAACATATGTGAATAGACCAAATTCCGGTACAAACCATCTCACATATAATAAGGCAGTAAGTGACCTTAACTGTGAACAACAAGAGGGTTAATGCATTAGAACATTTGTAAACTTTCTTAGTAATTGGCTATGTATCCGACCATAAGATTATGCATCTAATACCGCCCCTATGTTTCCCACCACTGGCATAGATTCTGGTGTAGATATAGAACTTTCGTAATTTCCCCATCTGTGATTCTCCACACTTTAACAAAACTGGTATATGGTATACTTATTGATCTACAACGTATTCCCCCATGTCTCCAAAGCCAGGATGTGTGTGTGCCCTCGTCTCCCCCCCCCCCCCCCAGTTTTATCACTTGCATCCAAAAGGTAAAGTTACGCCTATCGGATAACATAACGCCTGTTTGGTGTTTGAGCCGGGAGTTTCAGTTATCACATTCAGTAATGAGTCTCGCTACGTAGGCAGGGGTCACATGTCCATCCTCCTTCCCCTTTGGTCTCCAGATGATCTCCCCCTCCGCTCTGCCCCTCCTTGGGGTCTCTAGTTATGGGAGTGCGGCAATTTCCCGCTGCTCGTTTATGGACAGAGGGGTAACAACAAGTTTGGTACCTGTCTATCAGTCCTCAAGGCAAGGAGGATATGAACTAGGCCACTTAGGAATCCCCCAGTTCGTTCCTGTCAGAACCCCCTAAACAGGCAAGGGTTGCCTCTCCAGCCATGCATCTGTCTAATAGCAGTGTCAGCGGACCTTCCCTGCCGCAGGATAGGGGTAAGAGAGGGGGTAGTCCTCAGGCGTGATCAATATTCCCGTGAGGAGAGGAGTGGGGGACACCTCAAAGTGTGGGGAGACCGGAGGGATACTGCAGGGAAGTCAATTTAGTTTCCATCTGTCCTGGGTGGGATATTGCGGGTATTACAGCGTGTGGGCACAATCGGGTCAGGATTCATAGTTTACTCACGGTGTCCGTCTCTTGGTTCTGCATGGGATCCTCTTCTATTTCTCTGTGGGCGTGGGTGATCCGGTCCTCTGTATGTGGAGGGGCCAGATCTGCTGGTGCGGCGCGGTAGTAGTTGGAGCCAGTCTGGAACTGGAATCTGATCCGCTTTGAGGAATCTGAATAGCCCGGGGAGGTCTGTTGGTGCCTGCAATGTGAAGGCATGTCCGTCTTTCCTGAACGTGACCGCAAACGGATATCCCCAGCGGTAGGTAAATCCTTTCTGCTTCGCTAGGTCTAGGACGGGTTTAAGCAGTGCTCTGCGTTTCAATGTAGCCCTGGACAAATCCGGCAGGATAGTAACGTGTGCGCCTTCTAGTTGAACACCCCCCTGTTCCCAGGCTCTACGGAGGATGGCATCCTTCTGTGGGTAGCGAAGCAGTCTACAGACCACGTCTCTAGGTCTTCCTGGATCTGACGGCCTGGGGCCCAGTGCTCTATGTGCTCGGTCAATATCTATGGAGCCAGTGGGGTCATTCAATATGTTACGGAACATCTCCTGTACTGTTTCTCCCAGGGCATCCGCTTCGATGGTCTCCGGTAAGCCTCGTAGCCGCAGGTTATTCCTGCGGCTCCGGTCCTCCACATCTTCCAGGTGGAGCTGGAGTGTTATGGCGGTGTCTCGATGGTGGTCCCGGGATCGCTCCAGTTCCGACACCCGATTCTCCAGTATTGAGAAGGATGCCTCCCCCGAGGAGACTCTGCTTGCCAGGGCGGTCACATCTTCCCTCACCTCCTGGATGTCTCGGCGGTGAGTTTCCTCTATCCGTAGGATTAGTGTCTCTATGTCAGTTCTCGTAGGGAGGGCTTGTATAAGGGCTCGTAGGTCCTGCTCGGCTTGATGCAGTTCCTGGGGATGCTTGGGGGTCTCCATTGCGGCTTGTGGAGCACTCGGAGTACTCAGGGATCGTTCCGGTGTGTTGGGGTAATGTTGCCACTCGTCCTGATCTTGGGCCTTTGTGATGGCTCCACGTGGGCTGCCTCGCGCTGCGGCCGTTCTAGCTCCGGTGGAATTCCGCTGCTTGTGCCTGAAATACCGATGTATATCACCGGTGGGTAGGCTGGAACGGTTCTCCCTGGATGCTGCTCTTGTCTTGTACTTTTTGGTTGATTGCATTCCGGTTTTGACGGCGTTTTTGCCGTGGGTGGAAGGCCGAGGCCGGGAGCTCTGAAAAAGTACAGCTTCACTCCGCCATGTCCAGGCCACGCCCCCCCCAGAAGGTTTACCTTTCAACATGACAATGACACAAAGCACATGGCAAAAATGACCACACAGTGGTTGAAGGAGAAAAAGGTGAACGTCCTTGCATGCCTTAGTCAGAGCCCAAACTTAAAGCAGGATTCCGGCCGTAAAAAAAAAAAAAGTCAGCAGCTACAAACACTGTAGCTGCTGACTTTAAATAAGTACTTACCTGTCCTGGGTGCCCGCGATGTCGGCCGCCCGAGGCCGACCCATCCCTCGGCTCTCAGGTCCCAGCACCGCCATCCTAGGTAAGAGAAACAGGCAGTGGAGCCTTGCGGCTTCACTGCCAGTTTCCTACTGCGCACGCGTGAGCGGCGCGGCGCCCTGTGAATGGTCCCGTGGCTTGGTGCAATTTAAACTCACAAAATGCTTGACCAATCCTTAGGTTTTTCTATGGATTGCGTTTGCTTTAGCCCGGGTTCACACTACAACGAGCTGCGGATCGCACAGGAGCGCTGTGCGTCCCTGTTCCCCGTTTCAGGGACGATTCGGGGCCGATTCTATGCCTGAATTTGGCCCTGAAACGGAGCCAAAGACGCACAGCGTTTTTGTGCAGTGCGCTCCGCAGCCGCCCTGGAGATATGTGAACCGGCTCCATAGGGAGCAAGTCACATTCTCCTGCTATGTGAATTAGATGTGCAGAAACGCACATCTAATTCGCATAGGTGTGAACCCAGGCTTAAGCTTATGCTTTCAACCCTGACGTCAAGCCTCAGGAATCAGAGTTTGGTTTTCTTACTGACCATGAAGCAAGGTGAGAAGCTTGTATTAAGTTACTCCTACAAGGCACCATATAAAGTCAAATTGTCACCTTCCCTTTTTGTAGGAACAGCCCCGGTTTCCATCATGCCACTAATCCATAGTTTACTGATGGTCCTATTTCCATAAATAACAGCTGTCTCACTGCATGTTGACCGACCATTTTCAAGCAAAAATTAATTTCACATATATTACAAAAAAAATGAAAAGAAATACCCCTTTTAGTTCCCAGCACAACTGAACACATTCTTAAGGCAGTTTATTCAAACAAAGACATTTCTGATGTACAAATGGCACATAAATCATTGTGTTTTCTTGACAATGAAGTTGAACTTATCTAGTGTTCTCTTTCTCAAAGCAACTGTGATGGATTGTAATAAATGATAATTTATAACATTGCATGTTCAGGTACAGTGAAAAGCATAGTAATTGTAATTTACAGTAACTGTCATGGCACATTATTAGCAATGACATTAAAATGATTTATTTTATTTTGCCTGGAGTATGGTTTTAAACATAAAATAATACAACAATAAATAAATAAATAAATAATCTGGGGTAGCCTTAGTCCTCAAAGGGTTAGACAAACTCTTCATGGTAGTCCTCACATGAGTGAAATATTGTCATTTTACCAAGCTACTCAGCTAAATTAAATTATGGAAAGTCGCACTTTTGCCAGTTTCTTGTATACATTTTTTTATCTTGATAAAATATTTATCCCTAAACACTGAATGCCCTTACATAGAATGTCCTTCCATTGAGCCCTTTACAGACAGGAAGTTTCAGTGTCACCAACTTTGGTTGCAAAAACAGACTCCCGTTTGTTCTCTAAGATCTGAAGATTGACAATATTAACCACTTAAAGGGGTTGTAAACCCTCAAGGTTTTTCACCTCAATGCATTCTATGCATTGAGGTGAAAAACCACCTGTAATGCTGAAGCCCCCCCGAGTCCCCGTTTTACTTACCTGCACCCCCTCTATCGCGTCCTGGGGACAGACACACCAGCAAAAGCCGGTGTCTTGGGTCCTGATTGAATAGATTGATAGCAGTGCAGCCATTGGCTCCTGCTGCTGTCAATCAAATCCAATGACGTGGGCGCCAGGGCCGAGTCCGGCATTCGTGTCTATGGACGCAAATGCTGGACTTGGGAGTGCGCCCGCAAGATAACCTCCTCGGGAGAGCAATTCTCCTGGAGGGTTATCTGATGTGGAGAGGAGCCGTGAGAGCCGCCGAGGGACCCCAGAGAGGATGTTCGTGGCCACTCTGTGCAAAATGAGCTGCACAGTGGAGGTAAATATGACATGTTTGTTATTTTAAACAAATAAAAAACAAACCTTTACAATCACTTTAAGGTCTGGCCTATAGCAGTTTTACTGCTAGAGGGTGGCACCTGTGCACATATATATATATATATATATATATATATATATATATATATATATATATATATATATATACACACATATACACACACACACACACACACACACACATACACGATCCGACTCTTCTGGGTAGGGGGCGTGCATGCGCGCCACCGGCGGCTTGCTTCCAATGTGATTACACACAGTAGAAGCTTAACGGCGGGTGCACGGTACCCAATGTCCTCCGGCAACCGCTGATAGTTAGGCAGAGAGACAGAATTGCGATCTGCCTATGTAAGCAAAGCAATTCGCCGTTTTAGTAGGAGGGAAAAAATTAAATTTGTCTCCCTGCAAAGCAGAAAAAAATTCCATCTCTTCCCCTAATAAAAGCACCTCACACAGTGTAGTAAAACATTGGTTAGGCTAACCCCTTCCCAGCCAGTGTCAATACTATAGTGTATATTTTTTTTAGCACTGATCATTGTATTAATGTCATTGGTCATCAAAAAGTGTCAAAAGTGCGTTAGTGTCAAAATGTCCGCCTCTATATCGCAGTCCTGCAATAAGTCGCTGATCACCGTCATTTTTTTTAACTTTTTTATTTATTTCAGGTACTTATATAGCGCCGTCAATTTACGCAGCGCTTTACATATGCATTGTACATTCACATCGTCCCTACCCTCAAGGAGCTTACAATCTAAGGTCCCTAACTCACATTCATACAAACTAGGGACAATTTAGACAGGATCCAATTAACCTACCAGCATGTCTTTGGAGTGTGGGAGGAAACCAGAGTACCCGGAGGAAACCCATGCAGGCACAGGGAGAACATGCAAACTCCAGGCAGGTAGTGTCATGGTTGGGATTCAAACCAGCGACCCTTCTTACTGCTAGGCGAGAGTGCTACCCACTACACCACTGTGCCGCCATTTCTAGTAAAAACAATAAAAAAAATCCCATAGTTTGTAGATGCTATAAATTGCACAAACCAACCAATATACGTTTATTGGGGCTTTTTATTTTACCAAAAATATGCAGCAGAATAGCTATATACAAATACAAATTGGCCTAAATTTATTAAGAAATTCGATTTTTGCTATTTTTTTATTGGATAGGTATTATAGCACAAAATATACATTTTTTTTTTGTTTTCAAAATTTGTCAGGCTTTTTCTGTTTATAGCGCAAAAAGTAAAAACCGCAGAGGTGATCAAATGCCACCAAAAGAAAGCTCTGTGTGTGAGAAAAAAGGACATACCTTTTATTTGGGTACAGCATTGCATGACCATGCAATTGTCAGTCAAAATAACGCAAAAAATGGCCTGGTCATAAAAGGGTGTTAAATATTCCAGAGGTCAAGTAGTTAAAAGTGTATGTCAAGCCCAAAACATTTTTTTTCTCGTTTTAGATGGAACCCTTGTAGTCAGGTTTTTATTGCTACCTGGGGCACCGTTAGAAAGATTACCCTCACTTCCTATCCGGTTGACAATGTTTTTACCAGACAGGAGGTGACGGGATATCTCCAAGTGCAACACAGACAGAGATGAAAAGGATTTCATAAGTACAGTAGGGGAAAGCTACCCTGTTTCCCTGAAATTAAGACCTAGCGTGATTGTCAGTGATGGCTGCAATATAAGCCCTACCCTGTTTCCCCGAAAATAAGCCCTACCCTGAAAATAAGACCTACAAGGACTTTAACTAGGGCTTATTTGGGGGGTAGGGCTTATATTGCAGCCATCACCGACAATCACGCTAGGTCTTATTTTCAGGGAAAGAACCTCTGTCCCCTTATTAGTCCCACTTCTAATTCTGATCAAAATCTGATAGAGCCAAAGGCTTAAACTCTAGCATTTATGAGCTCTTACAGAACATTTCACACAAATCATAACTTGTATACAGTTGCGCTCATAAGTTTACATACCCTGGCAGAATTTATGATTTCTTGGCCATTTTTCAGAGAATATGAATAATAACACAAAAACTTTTCTTTCACTTATGGTTAGTGTTTGGCTGAAGCCATTTATTATCAGTCAACTGTGTTTACTCTTTTTAAATCATAATCACAACACAAACTACCCAAATGACCCGATCAAAAGTTTACATACCCCAGTTAATCCTGTGTAATCCTGTGTATTGCCCCCTCTAACATCAATGACAGCTTGAAGTCTTCTGTGGTATTTGTGGATGAGGCTCTTTATCTTCTTAGATGGTAAAGCTGCCCATTCCTTTTGGCAAAAAGCCTCCAGTTCCTGTAAATTCTTGGGCTGTCTTGCATGAACTGCACGTTTGAGATCTCCCCAGAGTGGCTCAATGATATTGAGGTCAGGAGACTGAGATGGCCACCCCAGAACCTTCACTTTATTCTGCTGTAGCCAATGACAGGTCAACTTGGCCTTGTGTGATCACTGTTATGTTGAAATGTCCAATTACGTCCCATGTGCAGCTTCCTGGCTGATGAATGCAAAAGTTCCTCCAGTATCTTTTGATAACATACTGCATTCATCTTGCCATCAATTTTGACCAAATTTCTTTTGCCTTTGTAGCTCACACAACCACAAAACATCAGCGATCCACCTCCGTGTTTCACAGTAGGAATGGTGTACCTTTCATCATAGGCCTTGTAGACTCCTCTCCAAAAGAAGCGTTTATGGTTGTGCCCAAAAAGCTCAATTTTGGTCTCATCACTCCAAATGACGTGCCAGAAGGTTTGAGGCTTGTCTCTGTGCTGTTTGGCGTATTGTAAGCGGGATACTTTGTGGCATAGTAATGGCTTTCTTCTGGCGACTCGACCATGCAGCCCATCTTTCTGCCTTCTTATTGTGCATCTTGAAACAGCCACACCACGTTTTCAGAGAGTCCTGTATTTCACCTGAAGTTATTTGTAGGTTTTTCTTTGCGTCCGGAACAATTTTCCTGGCAGTTGTGGCTGAAATTTTAGTTGGTTTACCTGACAGTGGTTTGGTTTCAACAGAACCCCTCATTTTCCACTTCTTGATTAGTTTGAACACTGCTGATTGGCATTCTCAATTTGTTGGATATCTTTTTATATCCTTTTCCTGTTTTATACAGTTCAACTACCTTTTCCCGCAGATCCTTTGACAATTCTTTTGCTTTCTCCAGGATTCAGAATCCAGAAATGTCAGTGCAGCACTGGATGGAAGATGCAAGGGTCTGTCAGGAGTCCAGAAACTCATTGACCTTTTACACACACACACACTAATTGCAAGCAGATTACAGGTGAGGATGGTTACCTTTAATAGCCATTCAAACCCCTTTGTGTCAACTTGTGTGCATGTTATCAGGCCAAAATCACCAGGGTATGTAAACTTTTCATCAGGGTCATTTGGATAGTTTCTGTTGTGATTATGATTTAAAAAGAGTAAACACAGTTGATTGATAATAAATGGCTTCAGCCAAACACTAATCATGAGTGAAAGAAAAGTTTTTGTGTTATCATCATGATGGCCAAGAAATCATAAATTCTGTCAGGGTATGTAAACTTATGAGCACAGCTGTTCATGGGTGCCTGTGGGTCTGACCCTCAGTTGAAAAACCTGGAATGAGCTTTTTGAAACCACTAGCATGATTTTGCATAGCACGAGCCTTAAAGAAACCTCTCAAAAATTATTTCAGGAATACTTTCAGAAATACAGTAAATGCCTGGTCTCAACATTTTACTGCTCTACTAGCCGATTCTACGAGACACGAGTATATGTAGACCCTCATCTTATAAAACCACTCACTCAGTTTACAATAGAAATAAAAGGCAAAACATTTGTGTATTAGATATAAAAAAACATCATTCCTCCCTATTTTTATAAGTGATCACATTCCCTCTGTTCTCAGCTGCATAAGAGCTAGGGAAGGAAGAACAGCAGCAGACTGATCTTCCAAGTGAATGGTTGTGCAGGGGGGGGGGGGGTGTCAGGACAAGTATGACCATGGTGTGTCCTCCTATGACCATGGTGTGTACTCCTGAGTTCCCAGCACAGCTAGATAACTGACCATGGTGTGTACTCCTGTTTAGCGTGGTTATAATAGGAAAGCAGAGGGACTGGCAGGAACACCATGGATTTCACACAAAGGAAGCAATACAAAGAGAACAGGACACTTTCTCATACAAGTACAAGGTACAGCAGGCACATATCAGGAATATGAAATGTTGGGTTTATATATTTTTTAAAGCAACTCTAATGCCCCGTACACACGGTCGGACATTGATCGGACATTCCGACAACAAAATCCTAGGATTTTTTCAGACGGATGTTGGCTCAAACTTGTTTTGCGTACACACGGTCGCACAAAGTTGTTGGAATTTCCGATCGCCAACCATGCGGTCACGTACACCACGTACGACGAGACTAGAAAAGGCAAGTTCAGAACCAAGCGTGGCACCCTTTGGGCTGTTTTTGCTAATCTCGTGTTAGTAAAAGTTTGGTGAGAGACGATTCGCGCTTTTTCAGACTCGTGGCTTTCAGATCGTTTTCTGCGGTTCAGTTTGTGCTTGTGGGTTTGTATCTGCTCTTCAGTGTGTGCAGTAAGTTCGTATTGGAGTTTTCTGTGCGATCTTGCCCGCTCGTTGCTGTTTTTCAGGTCGCTCTTCACAGGCCTTGTTGTTCTTCAGCGCGTTCTGTTACTTCGTTCTGAGCAGCCGACCGTTTTCTAGCCATGTTTCGTATATGTACTCCTCGTAGAGTTCGTGCTATGCGGGGGCTTGGTGTTGGGGTCCTGACCTTGACACAAGTCTAGTCCATGAACAGGGTGGGGAGGAGTTCATGGACCAAGAATTGGTTGCTTCAGCGTGACCAGTTCTCTCATATGCCTTTGCTCCGTGAGATCCGTGAGAATAATCCTGATGATTTCAGGAACTTTCTCAGGATGACGGACCCCGTATTTCACCGTCTGTTGGCTTCGCTGACCCCCTATATCAGCAGGCAGGATACCTGCATGAGGCAAGCCATCACTCCGGAGCAGAGGCTCATCGCTACCCTGCGGTACTTGGCGACAGGGAGAAGCCTGCAGGACTTGAAGTTCTTGACTGGCATCTCCCCCCAGACTCTGGGTATCATTATCCCTGAGACCTCTTCTGCCTCATCCAGGTCCTGCAGAAGGAGTGTATGAAGGTAAGATTTTTATCCTTTAATATCACATTTTATTGTATTTAATGATTGATAATATATTGTATTTCTTTCCTCATTCCCTAATTACCATGATTGTAATATGCTGTGAATGTCCCCTTTGTCCTAATGCATGCTGGATTTTTATGTAATTAATTTTTTAGGTCCTTCATACAGATTTGCCTTCACTGACCTCCCCGACATGCTCTCCTGGCCCTATATTCACCTCATGTAGTCACTTAACAATGTATTTTATCAGCTCCATAGTAGTGTTTTACCCCAAACACCCCCTAAAATGTTTTTAAATGTGATTTTTGCTTTAATTTCATGCAGAGTGCCAGAGGATTTTTTTTGTGGTGTCCCCAAATCATTTTTAGTAACCCTCCCTCCCCCCAACTGCTAAGTCAGCTGATCCCAATTCTCTATCTATCCTCAATCATCTATCTGCTGACTTTGCCAAACCCATACACACTATACCCACCTCTTTTGTGGCCAGATTTATGGATGAATTCCCCAAAGCATGTAGTGCAAGGGCCTGCCTGTATACTTTTAAATGGTACTGTTTAAAGTTTTTGTATCCTATTATTATCTTGATAGGTAATAGCAGAATGTCCAAATGTGCTCAAATGTGTACAATGTGTATTTACATCTTTGTATTATGACACTTCTTACCTGTCCAGTGGGCTGCCAATAGTGTAACTAAGGAGGGGCTGTTCCAAGTAATACCCTGTATTTAGGCATTCATCTCTCAATGAAGTGGAGAGGGTTTCCTGTCCAAGATTTCCCCACCCCCCATAATGTTAGAAATGGCCCATGGGGGGGGGGGGAGGGGGAATATGATAGGTGTACCTTATACTTTGTTGTTGTTAAATTCCCCTTAATAAATGCTATCTGGAGGTTGGCCAAGAATGTTTGTGTCTAATCTGCTTGCCATGTTTATGTGCAAAAATATTAATTTATTTTTGTTTTCCTCAACAGTTTCCTTCAACGCCACAGGAATAGCAGACCGTGGCCTCCCACTTTGCCGAGCGGTGGGACTTTCCTAACTGCGGAGGGGCAATTGATGGGAAACACGTCCACATCGTCCCACCACCCAACTCGAGGTCGTACTATTTCAACTATAAGGGGTTCAATAGTATTGTGATGTTGGCGGTGGTGTCGGCTAATTATGACTTCTTGTATGTGGATGTGGGGAAGAATGGCCGGATGTCCGATGGTGGAGTCATCGCCCAGACGGAGTTCTACAGGTGTCTCCAGAATGGCAGCTTGGACTTGCCACCTCCAGAGGACAATGTGGAAGGACTCCCATTCGTGTTCGTTGCTGATGAAGCGTTTGCGCTGGGGGACCATCTTATGCGGCCATTCCCTATGAGGACCCTCACCCCAGAACAGAGGGTTTTTAATTACCAGCTGGCCAGAGCCAGAAGAGTGGTGGAGAACACATTTGGAATCCTGGCCAGCCGGTTTCGCCTATTTCTGACACCCATCCATATGGCGGAGTATAAACTTAATCATATAATCCTGGCGTGCTGTATTCTCCATAACTTTTTACGCAAACATTCCGCCAACTATGCTGGCTCAGTTGGGCCTGAGGCTGGAATGATCCATGAAACAACACTGACGGCGCTTGAAAGTGGCCGTCCTGGCTTGCCCTCCCTGAGTGCCCGTGATGTCCGGTTACGATATCTGGAGTTCTTTGCGGGTAGGGGGGCCATCAATATGCCAGACAATTTGTGAAGCCTTTATCAAATAAAAAAGCAAAAAAAAGAAAATCTTTGTGGACATTTACTGCTTGTGTTTGTTTTAGCTGACCGTGACAGAAATGTGTTGAGTCCAGAAAATGGCGTGATTGTGTAACCTTTTATACAAAGCACTGTTGGGTGTTATTTACTAAAGGCAAAGACACTTTGCACTACAAGTGCACTGAAACTGCACTTGTAGTGCAAAGAGGATTTGCCCTTAGGAAATAACCCCCATTTTCACAGAAAACAGCAATGACATCACCAACAAAGTGTTTTAGCGTTGACACAATAATTCACACATTCTTGCTTAACAATCTCTTTAATAACTGCACAATCACATGTGCATTTAGAAAAGTTTTTTCTAACAAAACAACATGTTTGTGGTATAACAATGTTTGGGGTAGCATTATCAAACAGATAAATGTCCATTTAAGCTAAAACAGGCCTGTGTAAAACCAACAAGAAAGCCACAAATCTTGAACTTACAAAGTTCACATTTGGTAGAACTTGAAGGCAATATCAGACATGAGTATTTAGGAACTGTGTTTGATATTGCGTTCAGATGGGGTGAAGTCACCCCAGGAAAAGCCTAATTTGGAAGATGCACACCAATTTACAAATGTCAACATGTGCTAGCTGCCATCACGGGGGATCAAGGGACGTGTTTTGGGGGAGAAACCCCTTCCTCACAGCTACTTTATTATTGAGGAAGGGGTTGCACCTCCAAAGCGCGTCCATTGATCTCCCGTGATGGCAGATAGCACATGTTGGCACACTGTGTGCATCCTCCAAATTAGGCTTTTCGACAAATCTTTCAAACATTTTGAACATTGGAGCACACAAAAAAACAAAGGGATTGTGAGGGGTTTTAAACTCGCCCCAAAGCATCAATGATGTTTTTATTTTTTTGAATAACATCATTGATGTTTTTATTGAGGTTTTCCAATTCTAAATTACACCTCATGATCTCCCCGATCAGGATCTGGGCACTTTCTGATGTGAAAGGATCTGGATCCACAACATCACGATCACCTAAAAAGAGAGAAACCCCCAAAAAAAAGGTATCAAAACAATGCCGTCATCCATCTCTTACCTGAGCCTGTGGTCGCAGACACTCACCTGTTGTGGTGACAATTTCCACCACATCTTCTTCCTCCTCCTGCTCTTCTTGGGTTGGTGGGATTTCACCTTCTTCCAGAGGTGGGGGGTCTGTGTTCTCCTCGGATGAGGGGTGTCCTCCGAGTCTTTTCTCCCCTATGTCAAACAAAAATGGTATACTTAGCACACAGTGATTTGATGGCAGAACTATAAATATAAAACATTGCTTGGAAGTGGGGTACAATTGTCTATTTTGGCAGAGTTCCAAAATGTGGCATTTTCAGTGTCCTTTGTCAAGCTTCAATACTTTACCTGTTTGGTACAAGCTTCACAGATGAAGCCCCCCTATAGTATACACTGGAGCACCTGTGTGGGCCCCTTAATAAAAATGGTGTTCTTGTGTCCCACACTAGTGCTCCATTGTCCAGATGTGTAAACAGCTGCTGAGTGTCCTCTCCTTACACAGAATCTAGTTTGCATTTCATTCTAGTAACAAAGCCATCTACACAACCAAAATCGTTTATGACAAGTAGGGCGTAAAAATTGTGGCCAAATGCATATGGCCTAAACAATGGTGTTTTATAGGCCGAAAGAAAAATGTTTGATACGAACGAATAATGTACCCATGAACATGAAATTTGTCATGTAAAAATGTAGACTTGTAAGAAAAGCACATGGAGCAGCACGAACGTAATAAACATAAAGAATAGGAACACAGGACAACTGCTTACTTTTTTGCAGCACTCTCTGGATCTTTCTGCACTTCTCATATTCTCTTAATTTCAGGTCCGACCACCGCTTCCTGAGCTGATCTTTCGATCGTCGTACCCCGAAATGCTGGTGCAGACTCCTGACCACTTTCGCCATGATCTTGGCCTTTCTGACATTGGGGTTGGGGTAACGCCCATACTTCCCGTCATAGTCGGCCTTCTTCAGGATGTCCACCATCTCCAACATCTCCCCAAAGGACATATTTGAGGCCTTAAATCTCCTTCTGGATCGTGACGTTTCAGGCTCCGAGCTTTCCTCCTCCTCGTTGCTATAATTAGCACGCACCTGCTGTGTATCTGCCATGTGCTCTTCCCCCACTGCGCCGAACCAAAAGGGGCGGGGAATAGACTAGAAAGAACGTCAGGGGCGGGCGGAGTTACAAGCATGCGCAGTGTGTATAAAGCGTAACATGCATGCGTATTACGTACGATCTGTGAGCATCGAAAGCGCCGATCGTGATAACGAAGGTAAGATCTAAACTTGGGCCTATACTGCTTCGAAATTGAAGCCTATATTGTAACACGATTAGGAGAGTTTTCCCTGACCTTAGGGTTTGTCTTGTGTTGTGTCTTGCAGAGAAAATGGATTGCTTCAATGACCACAACTTCCTCCCCCTGTTCATAGACAAATACAGGGAGCTGCCCTGTCTGTGGCAGGTGAGACATCCCCATTATAACAATAAACAAAAGAGGCAGGCAGCGCTGGAGAAACTGCTGGAGTTGGTGAAGCCGGTGGTCCCCACAGCAACCATCCCCTATTTAAAAGCCAAAATTGGTGGCCTGAGGAGCACTTATCTTAGGGAGCGCAAGAAGGTCACAGATTCCCAGAGGTCCGGAGCTGCAGCAGATGACGTTTATGTCCCCAGGCTGTGGTACTATGAGAGACTGCAATTTCTGTCAGACCACACTGAAGTCAGGGAATCCCTCTCCACTCTTCCTTCCACTCTTCCTTCCACCCCAGCTGAGGCTTCCGATGTCGAACCTGGGCCTTCCAGCCAGGAAGAAGTGGAGGAGCCCAGCTGGACCCAGGTATAGCATTCTTCTACAGATTTCTGGTCAATAAATAAATGATGTTTACTAGATGTTATTATTGATCACTAATTGCTGATTGAAAAAAGTGTTTTACATATTAATAGACAGTAGTGGGCACCCAAAATTGGGACAAGAATGAAAAATGCTGGGCTCAGAATGATAGTCTGTTATATTTGTTAACATTCAATTTGCAACAGTCAGGAGGTGAAAATTGTGTGTGACTGATGAATAAAAAACTAAAACTATGTCCCTTTTTCATACACAGGAAGACCTCAGCCAGGAGGAGGTTGTAGAATGTGGCAGTCAGGAGGAGGTGGGGATTAGTGGCTGCCAGGAGGAGGCGGGGCTAAGTGTCAGCCAAGAGAAGCCTGGGACCAGTCGCAGCCTGACTGAATCGCAGGTTCCTCCCCTCCGCCTTCCATATAAAAGAGCGAGGAAGACGACTCCCATGCAGGATTTAGCACTCAGGCTCATTCAGGAGGCTTCTGCGTCCCTACGAGCCTTACCCACTCCTGAAGAGGCCTTTGCCTGCATGGCTGCCACCAAACTGCAGGGCATGCAGGAGGGTCAACGCCTCCTGTGTGAGCAACTTATTTATAAAGTCCTAACTAAGGGGGTGAGTGGGGAACTAACACCCAAGACCGATGTGATTGAGTTGGACCATCCTCCTCCTCCTCCTGCTGCCACAACTCCACCACCAGAGCCACCGCGTGGAAGGAAGCATGGAAGGAAGACAAGAGAGTGATGACCCTGGGTTCAGTCTGGTCTGGCCAAAGATGCAGTCTCTCGTATGACCACAGCCTGGGGACACAGATGTCATCTGCTGCTTTCTGGATCTCTGGGACTTCTGGACCAGACTGCACTCCCTTAGATAAGGACTCCTCAGGCCACCAATTTTGCTTGAAAATAGTTGATGTGTGCCCTGGGGGTCCAAGGCTTCGCCAATTTCTGCAGTTTCTCCAGCGTTGCCTCCCTCTTTGTTTAGTTGTGAGCCCTGAATAAAAGTTATTTTTTTGAAAATTATACTCTCCTATGTGTGTTTTCAGCCAAAAAGGACAGTTTGTTGTTGACGATTCAGGTACATTTCTAAAGTACAATGTGAAATTAACAAGGGACAACACCACCAAACAATCTTCTACAGATTAAATAGAACAACATATCAATGGTGTTGTGGTAACTTGACACAAAAAACACACACAAAAATTTTCAGGAGTACAAATAAAAATCCCCCCCCAAAAAAATAAGCCTTGAAAAAAAGACAAACCAAAAAAAATAAAAAAATAATCGGCCTTAAAAACCAGAAAACAAAAAAAACAAAATAATGTTGTCAGATGTGACAAATCAAAATATATTGAGGGAATCCCGATAAATAGTAAAGAAATAAGTTTGTGAGAAGTCTGTGTGAATATGAGCAGCAAAACTTCTTAATTCTTGTCACATTATAAAGAAGAAGAGAGTTACCATTTTTAACATTGCAGCGTGAGGAAAGTGCTGTATCCATTGCGAACGCTAAGTTTACCAGACCGAGCTGTTCCGTGTCGGAATTTCTTCTGAGCATGCGTGGCACTTTGTGCGTCGGAACAGGCCACACACGGTCGGAATTGACGCAATCGGACTTTGTTGTCGGAAAATTTTATCTCCTGCTCTCCAACTTTGTGTGTCGGAAAATCCGATGGAAAATGTCCGATGGAGCCCACACACGGTCGGAATTTCCGACAACACACTCCGATCGGACATTTTCCATCGGAAAATCCGACCGTGTGTACGGGGCATTACACTTATTTCTTTACGCTAACTGCAGCTAGCCAGATCATTGCCAAACAATGTCTCAAGCCGGACTTCCTGATTAAATTGTCACAGAACAAGCTTGATGATAAAATGCTAAATGAAATGGCTTAAAGCTGAAAGCAAAGTACACAAGGTACATTTAGGAGAGATGTATTACCTCTGAAAGGATTTGGGTTTACACACCTGATTAGCCCCTAGTCCTGTTCCTTTCTTGGATTGGTACCGTACAGAACATTGGAAAAGGCTGATATCAAGTCAGAGTCATGTACCTAAGGGGTTAGTTCACCTTTACCAAAAAACTGCCTATTCAGGTATGGAGCGCCCCTGAATAAAAGCAAACAAAAATCAAATGCTGAGCTCAGAGCTGCTGCATCAGGAGAGAGAAAGCGCATGTGAGGGGATTTGAATCAGAGAAAGTGCTCACTCCTGTGATGGTGGATTGAACAGTGAGAGCTAGGAGTCTCTTATTGATATCCTAGCAAAGGTGCAGAATGGGATGATGCGATCTCTGGGAGTTTTTCAATTAGGCTTCAGGAGGTACATAAATGGCCTACACCTGTAGCAATCACATCATTCAACTTTAGACAAAGCTGTACAGTTTGTTTTTATCTATGGGTGCCCCTTACCTGCAAAGGCAGTTTTTAGGAAAAAGTGAACTATACCTTTAAACTTTTTACATTTAAAAAGTACATTTGATTAATTATTAACACATAGCGGCTTTCAGTTGCATTGTTTATATCTGCCTGGAATTCTGTGTACCTCCTTTTGGATCAAATTCCAACATTTACCACCAATCTGATGAAGTCTTGTTGAAAAAGAAATCACATCCTGGTTTTGGGCACCTCTGCGTTCCAACCGGGTTTGAATGACCCACAATTTGCATCACTTCTGAGACAGAACCTCTCCAGACTCCTTAATTTCTTGGTTGATCGCAGGCTTATGTCCAGCCGGGATATTGAGTCATGGTTCCAAATGGAACTAGACTTTTTCTGACTGGCTCAACTGACCACATACACTATATTGTCAAAAGTATTGGGACGCTTGCCTTTCCACGCACATGAGCGTTAATGGCATCCGAGTCTTAGTCCATAGGGTTCAATATTGAGTTGGCCCACCCTTTGCAGCTATAACAGCTTTAACTTTTCTGGGAAGGCTGATGGACGAGAAGGCCTGGATCACAGTCTCCGCTCTAATTCATCCCAAAGGTTGGGTTGAGGTCAGGACTCTGTGCAGGCCGGTCAAGTTCCTCCACCCCAAATTTGCTAATCCATATCATTATGGACCTTTCTTTGTGCATGGATCTAAATCATTTGGTGGAGGGGGGGGATTATTGTGTGAGGTTGTTTTTCAGGGGTTGAGCTTGGCCTTAGTTGGCTTAGTTCAAATGAAAGAAACTCTTAAGGTGTCAGCATACAAAGACATTTTGGACAATTTCATGGGGATGGCCCCTTCCCGTTCCAACATGACTGCGTACCACTGCACAAACAAGGTCCAAAAAGACATGGATGAGCGCGTTTTGGGTGAAGGAACTTGACTGGCTTGCACAGAGTCCTGACCTCAACCTGATAGAACACCTTTGGGATGAATTAGAGCAGAGACTGTGAGCCAGGCCTTCTTATCCAACATCAGTACTTGACCTCACAAATGTGCTTCTGGAAGAATGATCAAACACACTCCTAAACCTTGTGGACAGCCTTCCCAGAAGAATTGAAGCTGTTACAGCTGCAATGGGTGGGCCAACTCAATATTGAACCCTACAGACTAAGACTGGGATGCCATTAAACGTCATTTGCATGTAAAGACAGGTGTACCAATACTTTTGACAATATAGTGTATCTTCGATCACTACCGGCAGACCATCAACGAATTTGTCAACCTACGCCGTTCAAACAGATTTGCTTAGACCAGAATCAGCTCCCTCATTCTCACTCCCACTTCTATTCACTACTGAGGGATCAGGCAGACATGTAAAATGTAACCTTATTACAAAAATGGGAAAGTGACCTTAGGATTACTTTCTCCCAGTCTCCGAAAGACAGAATCATCCTTTTTGCCCACAAAGCCTCATTGGCAAGCAGGTACCAGGAGGGAGGCTACAAGCTTCTCACATGGTGGTACATAACTCCAGCTAAATTGAAAGCATCTATCCTCAGATCCTGAATACTTGCTGGCGCTGTAAGGAACCCGTGGGGACCCTTTTACATATTTTTTGGGAATGCCCAAAATTTAACAGTTTCTGAGATGAAGTAGAATCTACAATTAGGACCCTGACGGGGGTTTCTCTTGATAAGAATCCAGCGGCGTATCTGTTAAATGAAACTCTTCTATCTAACAAGAAATTTAAGAATTTACTACTCAGGCATTTACTCACAGCGGCTAAGGCCTGTATTCCGGCATTGTGTAGTACAAGCCCCCCCTACAGTAGCTCATTGACTGACGAGAACTGCAGAAATTCAGGTTATGGAAAACCTCATCATGATCTTGAAGGAACAGGAGGACAAGTATTGGAAGATCTGGCCTCCCTACTTCTTTTATAGGTATCAGACCCCACTTGCCTCCCAAACATAACAGTTCTTCAGGGCGACTGACGGTGGGGCGAGTCCTTTTGGGTGGACTCTTTGAGAGGGAGTACACCTCATCATTAGGTCCCCCTCCTTTTTTTTCCAACTTCCCCTGCCCCACCGCCCTTTATATGGCATTCCTCCCCCACCTTGCTTACCCCTCAGCTTCTAATTCCTCCCCATCTTCTACACATTCCCACTTTCTCTTTGTGTCTTTAATGAGCACTTTGCACTTCTGGTCTACAATACCGACTCTCTGGTCACTCTTAAAATATACAAACATTTCTTGGAATTTGACAATCAATATTTGTGCTTTGTATTGTTGATAAGGTTTGCTATACTTATTAGTGTGTTTTTGTCAGCTGCCCTAGTGACTGTTGTGCAATGGAAGTGACTGGATGTAATTTTGTACTCTTCTGCATTGCTGTACCGAATACCTTGACAATTAAATAAAGAATTAAAAAAAGAAAAAGAAATCACCCCAAAATATTACGTATAGCGCTTTGTCTTTCGGAATATATTGTTTCTAAAGAGTACAACTGGCTGGATACTGAGGATCTCAGATGGGAATGCTATTACTCTTGCTTTTTGGTTCTGTCAAAGTTATGGGAAACAGTTGCAACAGTCCACTTATAAATGTATGGCATTAGTTCCATAAGTTCAATAAAAATAAGTCTCCTGGGTATAATCCCTCCACAGACAATACTTCAAAATCTGAGACAGCAGCTATTGTAATTTTTTTCTGTGAAAGTTAGATTTTATATGGTTGTAAATCTAAAAAAAAAAAAAAAAAAAAAAAAAAAACAAAGATGAGGGGGGAAAAGAATTTCTCTTACACAAACGAAAAAGTCCCTTTGGATAATATATTTAAAAGTATATTCAATGACACCAACCTTCAATTTAAAACGAATAGGGGCAGAAAATGAAATGCGTAATTCTAAATAAGCTTTAATTTAAACTCACGGAAACAAAAATAAAACTGCAGTTGCCCTCCTCATTGCAGTCATAATGAAATAAAACAGGATACAGGAGCAGACATGTTTTTACCTTTCCTCTGCCCGTCTGCTTCCATGTAACCAAAAGGTGTTTAGTAGCGCATCCCCCTTCCTGTTCACATGGTGCATGTGGCTGTGGCTCCCAAAGGAACATGACTGTGCCATGAATGTTCTATAGCATTACAATTGACTAAAAATGAAAGTTTTGTTATATTTTATGTCCAAATAAATTATAATTCCTTTCACAGTCGTTACTCATGTTACTAATAATACTGTATATTTTGATTTGAATAATGTATGAATGAAGTGTAGTGATCCATTGCAAGCAATCATGCTGTTATAACTGCTTATAATTGTTAAAACCTGATTGGCTGTTAAGGATTATAGAACTATGCACTGCTGTTTGGACTGATGAACCAAATAAGCTAAACCAACAAATTATGCACTATGAACTCGTTATAACAGTGGACACACTCATATTATTACATACATAACCAACATAAAACTGTACGTTGACCATCTCCAGCAGGCTATTACTATTTTACCACCCCCCCCCCCACCCCACCCACCACCTTTTAGATTGTTAGCTTCATAAGCTGGTCCCTCCTAATCCTCATATATTGAACTATACAGTCTCCCTTTATATTGTAAAGCGCTACATAAACTGTTGGCGCTATATAAACCCTGTATAATAATAATAATAATAATAATAATAATAATAATAATAATAATACCATAAACCTATCTTAAAATGCTGATTATTGAATTCAGTCAATTCCCCACCCTATCACGTAGTCTATGATAAGCAGTAAGAACAGATATGTTAAGTTATCCTATGGCCTCAAACATGTGCTAACAACCCCCCCCAAAAAGTCATAGTTTAAAAAAAATTCAATTGACTCTTTGAAGGAAACCCCAAGGCATTATGTTTCAGGTTCGCAAGTTAATATTATTTAAGTGCAATTTTTTTTTCTTCAGAATACAGCACACAGATCACTCAGTTATGCCATCAGAATATTCATTAGATTTGACTGTAATAAAAAAAAAAGACCAATTACCATTTAAGCACTCTAGACAATGACACAAAACAAATGGCACCCATCTGTTGAAATTTAAATGAGAACCAGTTTGGATCCACTTGTTTTTACTGCTAGATTATTCCTTTTCCCCCATTAATATTTACATTATGCGACTGAAATCTCTGTAGTCTCTCATCAGAAATCCAAGGCTGCTTGCCATTATATGCACTAAAAATTTTTATGATGTTTTATTTATTATTTTTCTTTTAACAGCTTTGATTAATTCAGCAAATATGCAAAATCTTTTCCCCTGTACAGGAATATTACAGGGCACAAAAAAAAAGGCTAGGCTTTAGCTGCCACTGTTCACCTGGGTGTTGGTGTAGTGAGTGGGTCCCTTTTTTTTTTTGTCAAGTCGTACACACACACACACAAGTCGTACACACACACACACACAAAAAGGGAACAAAGGTCAGCACCCAGCCGCCACCTGAATGTGGGATTTTTCTTTTTATTCCTCTTGATGTATAGCAGGCTCTGTGTTATTAGTCTTAATGATAGAAAATTGTAGTGTTGATACAAATTTTTTTTTCAAAGTAGTAGGCGGGAGTTCCATTTGTTAGTAAGTTTTTTCTGCGACTAAAAGCCACGGACAGTACATTTATGTAGCGGTAAAAGGCCTACGAGCTCTTTCCATAGCAGAGCTAATTATTCCTACTGTGACCTTACTGATCCGTACTGTTCCGAGAACATCTCATCTGCGCGCCCGTTCCTCTGTGTAGATGGTGTCAGGGAATATGAAAAACCCTATAATGAAACCATTTTCATGAAGGAGAAAGGCTACAGGAGTTGCACTTGCTACAAAGAGGCTCAATTATATGAGTAATTGTGATAATTTTCTACATTCATATCCTTCAATGGGGGGAGAAGAAAAAAGGAGAAAAAAAAGGAACCACAAGAGAAAATTACTTTAACAAGAAAGTGCAGAGTAAAAAAAAGGAGGAATAGACAAAAAAATGTACAAAAAAATAAAAAAATAAAATAAAAAGTAAAAAAATAGACATGGAAGGAGGAATATAGAGAAAGAGGGAACAACAGATATGCTGAAAAGCTCATGTGCAGCTGGGTTGCACAATTAGATTGAATTTTTTTTTTCCTGCAGTTGATGAATGTGACTACCGCAAATGTGCCTGTGTAGTTAGCTATCATTTGTTGTTCCGTGACAGGAAAAGGATAATTACCTCTCAGAAAGAATCAAAGGCTGACATGCCCTTTAGACACAGCTATGAATGCAGAGCTCCATACAATGCCTGAATAAGAATTTCGTACTCGCTGGCCCTTTCCACATAAGAATACATTTTGTTAAAAAGCAAGAACACCACCAGCAAATTTGTTTGAACCCTAGGTGTTCGGAAATACGAGGGGCACCTATCGACTCATCCCTTTTTGCAAAAATAAAACTGCATTCTGAATTCCATTCCATTATATTCATGGATAGTAAGATAGTGAGATATGCATTAAATTTCTCTTCCCAGCAGGGGTCTGATTCAACATTTCCTATAAAAGAAGAAAAAGACACTATCCTTTTTTTTCTCTCAGATGATAGTTAGCCTATAATTTAAAACTGTCAAAAACACAATTTTGTGCAAAGTCTACAATAAAAGCTTCAGAGATATAACCCAAAGACGTTTTTGCTAAAGTTAGATTCAGAATCAGTTACAACATTTCTATAGCAATAAATACATATAAATGATACATCAACTTTTTTTTTGCCTCATTGTATACATTTTCTATTTTCTCCAAGAATCCTTTAAAGGTCCGTGTAGCAGAAAGTGTTTAGATTAGGTTTCTGACATCAGGAAAAAAATAAGGAATTGTCTTATCACGTTGAAAATGCTAATAACCTATTATAAATAAGCTCTAAGAATATGCATACCCTTTTTCTTATGAATGTATTAAATATATGGTTGCACAATTAATTTACTGCATTTGCATGTATTGGATCTGCTATCCAGAATTGAGTCTTGTTCTAAATTTACACCAACCTTCTATCTATATCTATAGATATAGATAGATATATCTATCTATAGATATATATTTATATATATCTATATATACACACACACACACACACATTGGCCATACACAGACCAAAAATTCTGTATTTTGTAACTGGTCTTGGAACGCTAAAGCTACCTGTGATCCTTTCACATTATAACAACAAGCCTTTTCATTTGTTGAGCACATAACCAAATTTTGCCTTTACTTGGCCTTTTTTTTAATGAAGCAAAAAAATTGCAGTGAGCCACAGGAGATAGTAAGAATCCATCAGAATTTTCCTTGAAAAATGTATGCTAGATGCTATGAGATCCTATACTATATATGCATTACTAATTAAACTATGAAATGTTTTGGCTCCTAGGAATTCGATCACTATTGGGCATGAGAAAAAAACTGACCTCATTGCTATCTAAATTAAGCACATAAATACGGTCATCGGTATTCTTAAACTATAGGACAGATCCAATAGAACATATACAAAACACACATGCACATATGCAGACATACACATTGCACAGCAGATATAAATAGAAAATCAGTGTGTATGTGCATATTTTTCTATTAACTGTATAGTAACAGTTGCAGGCTTGTAGGCCAGCTGCCAATCCCTCCCAACAGCTCATACCATCCAAAGTTGTCTGCATGCAGGCAGATCTAATATTTAAGTGGCAGTTGTTATATTCACATTTTGCTCTTTTTATGTAGTTATCTTAACTGACCCAAAGGTAATTCATTTTTATAAAAAACCTTTCTTACCCAAGGCACAATACAACTTGGTCTTCACACCCCGTATCAGTGAAATGGTAGTTTTGAATCGTAAAACATATCATCAGCTTCTACCTGACTCAGAAAAGACCCTGTCACATCTGCTAGCCTTCCCCTGTGCTTGTCACTACACACTGTAAGTTCACCTGATTGTGTTTCCAATAACAGAGAAGGGAGCTCCTGGCTTGCAGGCTGCAATTGCTTCATCCCTACATCTCTGGGCAGTTCCCACTAACTTCTTCCCATCTTCATCCACGTTCCCAACAAGAAATGTTTCCGACGTGTCCCCATGGTATCCGCCACTATACACCTAATAAGAAAAAAATGCATTCAAAGGTTACAGAATGTTTATAATAATCATCACCATATCTCCATTGTTTCTGAGATTCTAAAGCAGGACATTTCTGCGGCCAAAATTTTAGCTTTGTGATACAAGATAAGGCACACAGGACAGCAATACTCCATGCATGTTTTAGTAAATCTGCATACAACCATAAAGGTCAAATTTAGCAAAATGTTCTGCAAATAAAACACTAAGACAGTGGTGCTTTTTAAAAAGAAATCTAGTTATGTATATAGTATCTAGTAGTCAAATTCCATCACGATTCTCAAAATCAGATATTTGTTTGCCAAGAGCAATAACGCTATGTTTCATTTAGGTTAGGTTCACATTTATGTGTTGCAGGAACGCACCCCCACACATCTAGACAAAACATGTGGGTGTGTGTGTACCATATCATAAAGTAATAAAGTGCCATGCGTTTTGGTGTGAAATGATTTTTCAAAAAAGGCCATGCACTTGTTTAGTGCGTTTTCTGTGCCTAGGGCAGGCCACTATAATAAATGGGCAGCCCTAAATGCAATGGCTGAAACACGCACATGCTCCATTGCACCTGCATGGGTGTGAACAGAGCCCCACACAAGTGATTATAAAAAGGAAGGATATCAGTTTACATCTAACAAAGTTAAAGTATATGTCAACCCTCACCTTGTAAAACAACCCATTCAGTTTATAATAGAAATAAAGGGTAAAACTTTGTGTATACAGTATGTATAAAAAGCATTTGGACCCTTTTACACAGGCGGACCGATCAAGCCCATCTGTCAGGTTTTCAGGCGGACCCGATCGGACTGTCCACTATCCTCTATGGAGCAGCGGGTGTCAACAGACATGTGTCCGTTGACACCTGTCAATATCTGATCCAATCCTATCTGCTAAAAACAGAAGGACAGGGATCCATCCCCCATCCGTCTGGCGGATCGGACAGCAGTCAGATGTAAACGGACAGGTAGACATCCAACTGCCCATAGAGGAGAGCAGGCCATGTCTGCTCTGCATAAGTGAACACGGACCAGCAATCTGCCTGCTCAACAGGGAACAGCAGAAACATTCCCCACTGAGCGGACAGACTCCAACGGAGCCCACCCTGTGTGTAAGGGCCTTATGAATAACTTTTGTTTAACATATTCTTTAAAAGTAATCAGTGGCAACCCATCAATAGGGGGTGTACGGGCGCCTCCCCCCAAAGCTAGTCGCAAAAAAAAAAAAAAAAAAAAAAAAAAGGTGTCCTTTAAGTGTGTACAGGCGATGGCCACACTGCTGTCTATGGGAAGGTTGCCATGTTGTAATCAGTTGATTGCGGCTGAAAAACTACATTGGGCAGTCTTTAGGGAGTGTTCGGGGTGCAAGCGATGCGCCCACAAACACCCCCACTCTACAGCGATTGCTTCTTAGGCTCCTGTGATCTTTTGTGATTGGTGCAGTCCAGAGGAGTGCGGGCGGTGCTTTTTGCTCAACCGCAATGTCACTTCCCATCACTCACTCTTGTGTTGTGGACTGTAATGGATGCAGAGCAAGGCCTGAGCGGCGTCTCTCTGAGTCTCGGCCAGACCCAGACCGGAACTCCTACAGTAAACCAAGCAGAAGTGTCAGCCGCCCCTTCGCTCTGCACACACTTCCCAAATCCCGGCTGCTTCTCTCTCTCTCCCCACTCCACATGGCACTGTGGCAGACTGCGCCCAGGCGGGGCATGACTGATGATTGCGTGGCTGGAGCACACGCACACACTGGACTGGTGACTGGCTGCAGTGGCTGCACAGAGATCAGCCCCAAGAAGAGAGAAGGCATCATCGATCATCATGAGGAGGACTGATTACATAATCTGTTCTATGGACTGTAGTGTATACCCAGCATCTATATACACCCACCTTGTTCCTTCCTGTCTAAATCTTCCTCCATCATCACTGACTGCAGAAATACATCATCTGTCCTGTTACTGTATATATAGCTGTATACAGGACAGATGATGTATATCTGCAGTCAGTAATGATGAAGGAAGGTCTCTATATACAGGAAGGAAGATGTGTGTATATAGCTACAGTTGTGCTCATAAGTTTACATACCCTAGCAGAATTTATGATTTCTTGGCCATTTTTCAGAGAAGATGAATGATAAACACAAAAAAACTTTTCTTTCACTCGTGGTTAGTGTTTGGCTGAAGCCATTTATTATCAATCAACTGTGTTCACTCTTTAAATCACAATGGCAAAAGAAACTACCCAAATGACCCTGATCAAAAGTTTATATACCCCAGTTCTTAATCCTGTGTATTGCCCCCTTTAACATCAATGACAGCTTGAAGTCTTTTGTGGTATTTGTGGATGAGGCTCTTTATCTTCTCAGATGGTAAAGCTGCCTTTTCCTCTTGGCAAAAAGCCTCCAGTTCCTGTAAATTCTTGGGCTATCTTGCATGAACTGCATGGTTGAGATCTCCCCAGAGTATCTTAATGATATTGAGGTCAGGAGACTGGGATGGCCACTCCAGAACCTTCACTTTATTCTGCTGTAGCCTTGGCCTTGTATTTTGGATAATTGTCATGTTGAAATGTCCAAGTACGTTCCATGCGCAGCTTCCTGGCTGATGAATGCAAATATTTTTTGATAACATACTGCATTCATCTTGCCATCAATTTGACCACATTTCCTGCGCCTTTGTAGCTCACACATGCCCAAAACATCAGCGATCCACCTCTGTGTTTCACAGTAGGAATGGTGTATCTTTCATCATAGGCCTTGTTGACTCCTCTCCAAATGAAGCGTTTGCGTTGTGGCCAAAAATCTCAATTTTGGTCTCATCACTCCAAATGACTTTGCGGTTTGGTGTATTGCTGTGCTGTTTGGTGTATTGTAAGCGGGATACTTTGTGGCATTTGCATAGTAATGGCTTTCTTCTGGCGACTCGACCATGCAGCCCATCTTTCTTCAAGTGCCTCCTTATTGGGCATCTTGAGACAACCACACCACATGTTTTCAGAGAGTCCTGTATTTCACCTGAATTTATTTGTGGGTTTTTCTTTGCATCCCGAACAATTTTCCTGGCAGTTGTGGCTGAAATTTTAGTTTGTCTACCTGACCATGGTTTGGTTTCAACAGAACCCCTCATTTTCCACTTCTTGATTAGAGTTTGAACACTGCTGATTGGCATTTTCAATTCCTTGGATATCTTTTTATATCCCTTTCCTGTTTTATACAATTCAACTACCTTTTATCGCAGATCCTTTGACAATTTTTTTGCTTTCCCCATGACTCAGAATCCAGAAACGTCAGTGTAGCACTGGATGAAAGATGCAAGGGTCTGTCAGGAGTCCAGAAACTCATTGACCTTTTATACACACACACTAATTACAAGCAAACAGATTACAGGTGAGGATGGTTACCTTTAATAACCATTCAAACCCCTTTGTGTCAACTTATGTGCAGGTTATCAGGCCAAAATACCAGGGTATGTAAACTTTTGATCAGGGTCATTTGGTAGTTTGTGTTGTCATTATGATTTAAAAAGAGTAATTCACGATTGATTGATAATAATTGGCTTCAGCCAAACACTAACCATGAGTGAAGAAAAAGTTTTTGTGTTATTATTCATATTCTCTGAAAAATGGCCAAGAAATGAAATTCTGCCAGGGTATGTAAACTTATGAGCACAACTGTATGCATCCTATATAATAATAATAATTTGGAATGGAAAACTGATATATGACAATGTTGTTCCAGGAAGATAATGCTGCATTTCCCAATATTTTATCAGAGGGATTATTGATTCCTCTTGGCCAAACACACCAACTGTGGGTGGACTGTATAACCTGACAGTGTGTAAATTGTACTGGCAATTTTTGTCTTATTAGCAGCTTAATAACCTACATGTCATGGCGATCTTTAACTATTAAAGAAGAAATTCTTTAATAATTAAAGTACGCTGTGACATTCAGGGTAATAAACTGACAATATAAAGGTAAAGCAAGCACTTAGAGGTGCCTCAACATATTTTTTTTTTTTAATTCCTTATTTATAATTATGAAGCCATACAGCAGAAGGATGTGATTAACAGTCGAACAGATAAAGTCCAAAGCAATGACATCACCTCAGAATCAGATATACACAAAGAAATTCTATCTGAAATTATTAGGGGCTAAAGAGTTCAACTATGAAGAGCATCTACGGTGTATCTACACCGCATGAGACCCTCTAGGGACCATGATGAGGCATGTATGAGCAAATGTAAAAAAACAAAACAAAAGAAAAAACAGTACAGAGAAACACACATTAAAAACAATGGGACAAAACAGGGAGATGAGAATAAAAAAAGGAGGGGGAGGAGGGTGGAAGGTGAATAGAAATAGGTAAAGACACAGGAGGGGGGGGATGGGAGGGACCGGGAAAAAAACAGCACGTGAAGGCTCCTGGCAGCACCACCTAAAGCAAGTAAATCATCCAAGTTAATGATATAGACTTCAGGTATCCAGCATTAGGGAGAGCTCAGTTTAGCAGGTAAATACACTCCAACAGAACCATATTTTGCGGGCTTGTTCTGCCCTATATTTAGTTGCAGCAACCATTTCTTATGAACATATCTTTACATACAGTATCTTGGCTGGGGTCCTCAATTAGCAAATATTAATCTCTGTTCCTTAACCCAAGCTTTGTTGTGCCTCCTAGTAACTCATTATCATTAAGGTTGCCCATCATAGTTATGAACCAATATAAATGGGGGCTCCCAAAGGATTCTATCATGCAGATCTCAACAAATCTTGACACCTGAAATTGATCGGAAACTTCATTTAGGCTCCTCTAGGTGACACACATTTTCTCTACTGTGTTAGACCAATACAGTTAAATCACCTTCCTTCCCTTAGCCTGCCCCTCTCTCTATCATCTGAATTCTACTGTACACGAATAACAAGATGCTGATACCAAGTAATATACAGATGCTTACACTAGTTTAATCTAAAAATACATGTAATGATTGTTTATTCAACACATAACTGAATCTGTATTCTTTTTTATGCTCCTGCTTTCTGCTTGAAGCTCAGCTTTGTCAAGAGGGATCCAATAAGTAGCAAGATATGAAAAATATGTTTGCCAATTTCCCCATATATCTAGTGCAAAATAAAAATGTTTAAACATCACTACATACACCAGCTAAAGCAGTAAAATGCAAGGTCTGCTTATAATGCGCAGGTTCCCATCCTGTAACATTCACTGCCTAAAAGTGCTTTAAAATGTATCTATAAAGAAAAAGGTAGGCTGATAATAACCCTACCCTGTCTTCTGCCCATGGCACTTCCTGGTCAAAATAGGGCAGCCCAAATTTGGCGAGAAGATGAAATTGCAATGAAATAGAGAGATTTGGCCTGCTCAGAAATATTCCTGAAAGGTGGTGACATTCTCTCCCCCCCCCCCCCCCCCAACGATGTGGAAGATGGGGGTAAGGTCGATATGAAACATCCTTTTTTTTTTTTATCGTCAATTAATGGTATGTGTCAAAATAACACAACATGATACAAATAGGCCATGAAGGACAATCATCAGCAACACAAATTTAGAAAACCATAGCAGAAGCGTGTGCAGATGACTGCACTGCAATAAAAATTAGTCACCAGCACCATAAAGGTATACCTCCCAATCAAAACTACCATTGAGATGAAATGTGTTAGAGCTCATTAAATCCCATATACATACACCTTAAAATAGCAGCTGGTTAAAAAAGGTTCAGGATTACAAAATGTAGAACCTGTACACATGACCTGCAAGCAGTCATACCCATGGAATCAATGCACACCAGAAAGCTTTTTAAAAATGTTTTTGAAAATGTTGAGAGTAACACCCAAGGGTGTCTGAGGGGAGAGGGAAGATGTGAAAAGAGAGGACAGAGGAAAAGAAAAAAAATTAAGGAGGGGTAGAGGAAGAAGCAGAATGATAGTGCGAATTGAAGGGACGGAGGTCCATGGTAGGGTGATGGATCCTCAAAACAAAATCAATGCAGAAAATGCTAGCAGGTTAGGATAATGATAAGTATTCATCTGAATAGAAAAACAAATCCCAGTGAAGTCATCGCCTATTGGGCTCCTCTATTTGGTTTCTAAGAGCGACAGTCAAATGCTCCATGTGTTGGCTGTCGTTCACCCCAATGAACCATTGAGAGATGGTAGGTGGAGACTGTTTTTTCCCACATACTGGGGATGCAGGCCCTGGCAGCATTTAGTAAATGATTTAGTAATGATTTATTGTATTCTCTCACTGGACATAGGGGGTTAAGTTAAGAAGCACTGCAGCGGGGTTGTCAAAAAGGGAGACGTCCATTAGTTTAAGAACAATTTGCAGGACTTGTCGCTAAAAAAGCTGAATATTGAGACAGTCCCAAAACATATGAAGTATTGTACTGACCTGGGCTCTGTATCACCAACAAGGGCTGTGTCTGGGAAACAAGAACACTAGAACAGAGGGTGTCCGGTACCATTATGACAGGATTTTATATGCAGTCTCTTGGTATTTGCTACACAAGGAAGATTTGTGGGCAAAGAAAAGTATACAGTTCTTCTGATCGTCAGTAAATGTGGCATTCAGGTCCATTTTCCATTTGGATAGGTATGGAGGATCCTGCTGGAAAGATAAGTCAAGCGTGATACGATATGAGGAAGAGAGTGATTTACGAATGGGATCTTCACCGAGGCAGAGGTCTTCAAATGGGGTGAGGCACCTGGTAAAGCATGCAGGATCCGGGAGGGAATGTAGAAAGCAAGACAGTTGCAAAATTCTCCACCTGCCCATTGCAGAAATGGTGAGGGATCCAAAGTGATCCGAAGGTTGGGCCCAACCGAAGGGGCAGGAGAGCTTCATTGCACTGACGATTTGAACGATCTTGTCCGTGTAGCCCGGGGCTAAACCTGGGTGACCTATAATGGGTGTCATCGGTGAAGGAAAACCAGTCATGTCTGTGAATTTAAAATACCTTTTAAGTTCTAATAACGTCGGTTCTATTAAGGGATGGGATTGAAAGACGAGAGAGGTGGGTGCCTGCACAGACAAGGCCAACTATGGGAAATTATACCTATTCCTGTTCCAGGGAGACCCAAAGTTTACAGGAGGAATTCCTGCACCAATCAATCACTCTAGTACAGTATAGGGCAGGATCTGGGAGGTCTACTCCACCAGTTAGTTTGGGTCTTTGGAGAAAGGTCCTCTGGAGGCGAGACAATTTCCTCTGCCAGACGATCGTTTGAAAAAATGTTTGTGGTATTTTAATGGGGAAAGCCTGCAGGGGATATAGGAGTCGTGGCATGATGTTCATTTTAAGGACATTGCACCTACAGAACCAGGAGATGGCTAAAGATTTCCATTTCTCCAGGTCTGATGTTAAGATAGATAGTAAAGGATGAAAGTTTAACTGTTGGCGATCGAATGGGATTTTAGTGCCCAGGTACTGAAAGGCTTGTGGGGCCCAACGAAAGGGGAAATTATGAGAAAGATTAATGAGGGCCTGCGAGGTGAGGGTGACATTAAGTGCATCTGATTTTTGCTGGTTAACTTTGAAGTTAGACAAGTTTCCATAGGTACAGAGTACTGAAAGTAAGTGTCAGTTCCGGGCTCAGCCCTTCCTTCTCTGAGCTGGCTGCTCAGCTGTCGGCCAATTACCAGCTCCTATCTCTCCACAGATACTGAGCTGTTGACGATATCCTGCTCGTCAGTCCTGCCAACTTAAGCCGTCCAGCCCAGAAGATCTCTGCCTTCGCCTTAGTCAACATCACAGAGACTCTCGCCTGCATTCCTGTTAAAAGACTTGCTTGGCTGACATCCCTTCTAGCTCCAGATCCTGCTTGCTGTTTTACTACGCTCATCTCTGGCTCCCTGACATTTGGCTTGTCTGATTATCCATTTTGGTTCCTGAATTCTGACTATGTTTTGACTACGTTTGTTCTATTTATTTTTATTATTAAACAAGTATGATTTGACTGTACTTCTGTCTTGGTCTGATTTCATAATTTCTGACAGTAGGCAAAGGCCATGAATTCAGAAGATACAGTCAATCCACTTATTGGTAATACTTTTTCCAGATTGGATGAGCAAGATCACTGCATGGATCAGTTCGCCATGGCGTTACAAACACTCCTAAGTCGCACGGCTCACCTGGAATCTCCCACTGTGGCTGTTCTGGTACAACCTGAGTTGCAGGCTGTCACTGCTGCTGCGCCAGTTTCTGTGCAAGCACCCGCCTCGAGTATTACCTCTATAAGAGGTATATCTGGTTCAGCTCTGCTTCCCCAGCGATTTGGGGGCGACCTAGTTCAATGCAAAGGGTTTCTCAACCAGGTTGAGATATACTTTGAGATGCTGCCCCAGGCGTTTCCCACGGAAAGAAGCAAAGTAGGTTTCGTGATATCTTTGCTTTCTGAGAAAGCCTTGGCCTAAGCAAACCCTCTATGGGAGACGCAAAAACCTGTTGTCTTGAGTTACCCTGAGTTTGTGGCCTCCTTTAAAAGGGCATTTGACGTTCCTGCCTGCTCCGCTTCTGCTGCCAACTGCCTCATGTCCATGAAAGTACGAGAACTGTTGCCGACTACACCACTGAATTCTGTACTCTGGCAGCAGAGGTTGCTTGGAACAATGAGGCCCTCGTGGCTGCTTTTTCTCATGGTCTCTCGGATTCCATCAAGGATGAGAGAGCAGCCTGAGATATACCCACTGAGCTGGAGAAGTTGATCACGTTTGCCATCCTCATTGACTCCAGACTCAGAGAAAGACTCTCCGTACTGCCGTGCTCCAGACTTACCATTCTCCCAAGGCTGCTGGCCACCCTGGGAAGAATCAACTCTTTTGGGCCATTTCCCAACAATTCTGGTGGCCTAGTCTACGTGCTGATGTAACCGCCTTCGTAGCTGCCTGTTCCGTGTGTGCTCAGAGCAAGACTCCACGATATCTTCCAGTGGGCCTCCTACAACCCATACCTAATGGAGAGAGGCCCTGGACCCACCTGTCTATGGATTTTATTGTGGAGTTACCCAACTCCCAGGGCAACACAGTTGTCCTTATGGTGGTTGACCGGTTCTCAAAAATGTCTCATTGAATTCCACTTAAGAAGTTGCCCACTTCTAAGAAACTGGCTTCCATTTTTGCTCAGGAGATCTTTTGCTTACATGGGCTACCCAAGGTGATTGTCTCAGACAACAGTAGTCAGTTTGTGTCCCGGTTCTGGCGAGCCTTTTGTGCACAGCTGGGAATTCAGCTTTCTTTTTCCTCTACGTATCACCTGCAGTCTAATGGGGCAGCAGAAAAAGCCAATCAGTCCTTGGAGCAGATCCTACGTTGCTATATTTCTGACCAGCATAACAACTGGTTAGACATACCTATTACCGTGGGCAGAGTTTGCGCACAATAGTGCCTTGAATTTTGCTTCTCGATTGTCCCCGTTTATGGCGAACTATCGTTTCCAACCTTCCATGTTGCCTGACTCATTTGTTCCTCAGAGTATTCCTGCATTAGAGGAGCATCTCTGTGGTCTTCGTTCCACTTGGGCACAAGTCCAGAAGGCTTTGCGACATGCTAATGATAGGTACAGACTCCATGCTGACCGCAGACGCCCGCCCGCGCCTTCCTACTAGGTTGGGGACAGGGTCTGGCTGTCATCTCGCAACCTCCGACTTCATGTTCCCTCACTGAAGTTCGCGCCTTGGTTTATTGGGCTTTTCTGTATTCTTCGCAGGATTAACCCAGTGGCTTACGCATTAGACCTTCCTTCTAACATGTGTATTTCCAATGTATTTCATGTCTCCTTATTAAAACCTTTGGTCTGCAACCGCTTTACAACCTTGGTGCCACATCCTCATCCTGTACAGGTTGAGAACCATTAGGAGTATGAAGTACAGTCCATTGTTGACTCCCGTAGGTTCCGTGGGCGCATACAGTACCTGGTTCATTGGAAGGGGTAAGGTCCGGAGGAACGCTCTTGGGTCTCATCCTCGGACGTACATGCCCCTGTGCTCCTCCGTGATTTCCATAGACGTTTTTCCCTCAAGTCTGGTGGTCCTTTGAGGGGGAGGGGTCGTTGAGGAGGGGGTACTGTCAGGGCTGGGCACAGCCCTTCCTTCTCTGAGCTGGCCGCTCAGCTGTCGGCTAATTACCAGCTCTAATCGCTCCACAGGTACTCAGCTGTTGATGATATCCTGCTCGTCAGTCCTGCCTATTTAAGCCATCCAGCCCAGAGGATATCTGCCTTCGCCTTAGTCAACATCACAGAGACGCTCGCCTGCATTTCTGTTAATAGACTTGCTTGGCTGACATCCCTTCTGGCTCCAGACTTGCTGTTTTACTACGCTCATCGTGGTGCGGGGCCTAGACATAATAAGCAGACCTTGCATTGTGCTGCTTTAAATGTTTGCTTTAACGGGTCTAGGACCTGACATCAGAAAGACTGGTCCAAATATTTCTACATTTATTTTTTATTTATTGTTTATTACCAGTATTTATATAGCGCCTACAATTTACGCAACGCCCTGTCAGTCCCTGCCCTCAAATTGCTTCCAACTCCCTCACATGCCTGATTGTTATAGGTACAGTAAAGGTACCCCTATAAAGAGAAAGCAATGTTTAATGGAAAGGGAAGCTTTCCTGAAACTTTACTGGTGCTCTGTTATGCGGTCAAGCTGGATGTAAATTGTGCTTTCAACAGTGGGCAGTTTATTTTCGGTTGGTTAATACATGTCTTAATTACATGACTAATTTAAAGGTTTATTAAGAATGATGCATACTGCTGGAACTTTCTGCATTTTGAAACATCTTATAATCCTGCATGTAACTGCTGTTTCCATTCATAATGAAAACCTTTGTACACCTACAAACAGCAGATTTACAAAGGCATTAAACATCAACAATATTTGTAAGAAAAATATATGCAAAATAATTCTTATAAGCTGGGAGAGTGATGTAAAGATGAGTAACATATGCAGTTGTAAGAAGTCTGTGAACTCTCGTGAATTTTCTGGATTTCTCCATTATTGCCCCTACAATGTGATCTATGCCATAATAGTATAGGCAATTTGTACATTATCCTATCATTATGGAACACACATAGGTTGATTACAAAAACTAGAGAGTACAAAATCTGGTGCAGCTGTCCATGGTAGCCAATCAGCTTCTAACTTCAGCTTGTTCAATTAGGCTTTGACAAAGACAAAAAAAAAAAAAAAAAAAGAAAAAAACAAAGCGATTGGTTTCTATGTAGAGCTGCACCAGATTTTGCACTTTTACTTTAGTAAATCAACCACATAATCCCCGAGTGTGGCTCGGAGTTAAATTTCAGTACCATTAGCTGTAAACCTGAGCCACACTCGGATTGCAGAATCCTGGTACAGCGTACTTACCCTGTCACCAGGATCCTGCGATGGGCCCCCCCCCCCTCCTCTGCCGGATCCTCCGCACGATGCTCTGTGTTACAGGCTCCGTTTCCTGCAAGCGTCGCAACCAGAGCTGGTACGGGGGGGCGGAAAGGGCAGATGCCCTGGGCGGTACAATTTATTGGGGGTGGGGGGGGCGCAATGAAGTGTCCTTCTAAAACAGGCACAGCAGTCATTAAATGGTGGCCCGTGCACGGACCGAGCAACGCTCTTCCCCGGACCGCCAGGCCGCCAGTGTAGTAGCAGTCACTGGCTTGCTGAGACTGTGGGTTTCCCAGCAACCAGTGATGTTGCATGTGTGCGCCCTGCCTCCTGACCACGGCTCTCACTCCCAGTCTTCTGTCACAAGAGTGCCTGGCCGGGTGTGACATCACGTGCGCGCTCCGCCCCCTCCCCCTGCTACTCGCGGCTCCTGTCCTGACTTTCACTTGCATGATATGTCTCGCAGCTTTCCGCCCCACTGCAGTTTGTGCTAACTACTCTATGTAGGGCACGTTTCCTAAGCTGCACACTGATGGGCAGAATTTGTTAAGGGGCACACTGATGACCATATTTTGTTAAGGGGCACACTGATGGGCATAATTTGTTGTGCCCACCAGAGTGCCCCTTAACATAAAATGTGCCCATCAGAATGCTAATTATTTGCTCTGATGGGCATATTTTATTTTAGGAGCAACACTAATGGGCACATTTTATGCTAAGGGGCACACGGATGGGCACATTTTGTTATGCCCATCAGAGTGCCGTTAACATAAAATATGCCCATCAGCCTGACCCTTAACATAAAATAAGTAGCATGCTGATGGGCACATTTTATGTAAAGGTCACTCTGATGGGCATATTTTATGGTAAGGGGCACTCTGATGGCCATATTTTATTTTAAAAGCAACACTGATGGGTGCATTTTATGTAAAGGGCACGCAGATGGGCATATTTTGCTGTGCCCATTGGAGTGCCCTTTAACATAAAATGTGCCCATCAGCATGCAAGCTTATTTTAAGTTAAGGATCACGCTAATGGGCAAATTTTATGTTAAGGAGCACTCTGATGGGCACAACAAATTATGCCCATTGGTGTTGCTCTTAAAATAAAATATGCCCATCAGACCAGTGCAAGTAAATTAACCCCTTTGTGCTGCATAAATGGCACCAGTGTCAGTGTTACACTGGTGCCACTAATGCAGCACAAAGGGGTTCATTAACTGGCACTGGTCGCTAATGTATCAGAAACCAGTGGCAATACATTAACCCCCTCATGCTGCATTTTACAAATTGAGTGCAATTGAACTCTGTTTCTATTGCATTAAACATGATTGAATTTGTATTTTTTTAAGCATATTCTTGTTTTGAAATGACATTGATTCTTTCTTAAAAATGGGGGGGGGTGCAGTTTGCCATCTTCGCCCAGGGCACCAAATGGCCTTGTCCCAGCACTGGTAGCGACGCCTGGGGGCAGAGCCCGGCAGTAATGTTTACACATACAGTAATGCAATCTTACAGATTACAGTGTAATGTACTGTATCAAATAATTTCACCTCCCCTTTGTCCCTAGTGCTTTGTCCAGTGCCCTGCATGCAGTTTTATATTATATATACTGTTTTTTCTCCCTGGAAACTTGAGAATGTCCACGGCAACCAAAAAGTGTCCCTTTACGTCAAAAGCGGTTTTAGACCAGCTAGAAAACAGCAATAGTAAATTAGAACACTTGAGCGATAACGATTTGTGGTGAAATTTATTTTATTATTATATTTTTATAATAATTATTTATAGTTATTTATTATATTATAATTTCTTGTTTCAAACTTTATCATACCTGGGATGTCTACTAGACTCTTGTTTGGACAGATTTAAGTGTGTTATTCCTAAGAATTACAGGCCTACAATATAAAATACCAAATTTCTATGTAAAACAATTGTACCGCTTTAAGATTCAAAAATCTGACATAATCATACTGCCAGGGAGGCTGCATAACCAATGTCATTGATGCAAACAAAAAGTATATAAATCTCTAGCATTAGCCATCTTGAAGAGGAGAAAGATGAAGTCACATATTCAAATCAAGTAAACAAATCAAACCAAATACATTTTTTTTAAATCAAACTTACTTCGAACACAACACAAAAAGAAAAAACATAGCAAACAAACTCCTTCTAGGGCAGGAAACAGAGATAGGGTGAAAGGAAAAGGACCATTTACAAAACAAGTTGACTGAAAGAGCTACAAGAGGGGATTCTAAAGTCCTAGGCCCCCCAGCAGTTCACTGTAAAAACAGTTTACTATTGGAAGTGGGCATCCAATAAAGATTATAATAAGAACATATCTCACAATCCTTAGACTGGTAACAAAGGACCAGGTATGGGCCTGCAGGTATCGCTTACACTTGATAGTATCCATAATCATGAGCCTAACTTGAGAAAAACACTAAACAAGAGTTTTACTCGTGAGAAGTTACCATGGAAGATAACAATGTGCCTAAAAATACTCTCAATTAAAGCCCAACTCCAGGCAAATAAAAAATTATCCCTCGCAGTGGTCTAAATAAAAAGAAATTTTCTTACCTGATCCTCCACACTTCCTTGCAGCTACAGCGGTTTCCACAGCATCTGCACCCCCACACTCCACCGGTCTAGAGTCCTGGCATCATCAAGGCCAGGACAGAATCCTTAGCTCTGCATTGGACATGAGGATGCAGAGGAACAGTCCACCACCAGATCATAGGGGTGTGCTGCCTGTCAGAGGAGTGGATAATCAGGTAAGTAAAACATTTTTTTCCCTCCCCTAGATGAAAAAAAAGCTACTAACCCTTGCACTGTAGGCACAGCCCCACTGCAAGGGATACTGTTCGGGGTTTTGAGTTGTGCTATATAAGTATGCTGAATTCCACCTGATTGTTACAAAGCACTTCCGCCACACTGTTATATGGACAGAAGTGAGAAAATATTAACTTTTTACAAATTGTAAATAGTTGTTACCTTTGGAGAAAAATAAACACATGCAAGACCAACACTTCATACCAGCTGTGCAGAATAGTGGAGAGAGTATGAGAATGCTCTACTTCCCAAGGACCTAGACAACTTGAATCAGTAAAAAGCTAGTGAATTCCAGGTTGTAACAGACAGCTGTAGAGCATAATGCCAAGGCGTATCTGATCCAAAATTAGTTTAAAGTGATACTAAAGTCTTGTTTTTTTTTTTTTTTTTGTTTAAAAATAACAAACGTGTTATGCTTACCTGCTCTGTGCAGTGTTCTTGCACAGAACAGCTCAGATCCTCCTCTTCTCGGGTCCACCGCTGGCGGTCCTGGGCCCTCCCTCCTGCTGCCACAGCAAACAGCTTGATATGGGGGCACCCAAGCTGAGCCACTGCTCCATTTAGAAACAGAGCTGCAGCTCTGCCTTGCCCCCCCTCTCCTCATTGGCTCAATGACGGTCCATGGCGTCCATTGTATGTCTAAGCCAATAAGATGGGAGAGTCCCGGACAGCCAAGTCTCACCTGCAACATCGCTGGATCGAGATGGGGCTCAGGTAAGTATTAGGCTTGATTCACACTAATGCGTGTTTCTGATGCATTTTGCAGAAATGCAGGGAAATTTTTTAACATGGGTTCCTATGGAACATTTTCACATCAATGCATTTTTGTGCCTCTGCATTTTTGGAAAAGGTCGGGGACTTTTTTTCCCTGCAAAATGCAGCATTTTGCATGTAATAAAATTCAATGGACCCGCATCCAAAATGCAAGTACCACGTTTTTAACATGATTTTGCCTCAATTTGCATTTCTTTTTATTTCTTTTTTTTTTTTTACACTGTATATAGCTGGTTGCTAAGGAGGGGCCGGGAAGCCGGCCGCCGCGTCCTTAACAACCGATGAGTCATCAGCTGTCAGCTGGCTTCCCGCTCAATGTAATAAAAAAAATGCCGGTTAAAAAAAAAAATCGTGAAAAAAAACGGCGTGGGGTCCCCCCCCAGGTCCATACCAGGCCCTTGGGTCTAGTATGGATTCGGAGGGGACGCCCATGCCAAAATTCTTTAAAAAATGGCGTGCGGGTCCCCCCCAAAATCCATTAAAGACCCTTATCCGAGCATGCAGCCTGGCAGCTCAGGAAAGGGAGGAGCCGAGCGAGCACCCCCCCTGAACCATTCCAGGCCGCATGCCCTCAACATGGGGGGATAGGTGCTTTGGGGCAGGGGGGGCTCTGCGCCCCCCACTCCAAAGCACCTTGCCCCCATATTGATGAGGACAAGGGCATCTTCCCGACAGCCCTTGCCCGGTGGTTGTCGGGGTCTGCAGGCAGGGGGCTTATCGGAATCTGGATCCCGCCCCCTCCATGTGAATGAGTATGGGGTACACTAAAAAAAAGTAGTGTAGTGTTAAAAAATACAGTAGACAGTTTTTGACAAGTCTTTTATTAAAAATCTTCTTCTCCGCTTCTTCCTCCAGTCTTCCTCCATCTTCTCCTGCATCTTCATCCTCCGGTCTTCTCCTTCTCCCCATGCTTCTTCTTCCACTCTTCTTCTGAGTCCCACTGGTCTGTCAGCGCCAATGTCCTGCATTTCTTATATAACGATGGGGGGCATGGCAATCGGATTATGTCATTCGGAGGCCATGCCCCCTTGTGACGTCGCGGACCCATCATGCCCTGGGCTGTGATGTCATAAGGGGCAGGGTCACCGGATAACATCACCCTGTGACCCCGCCCCATGCCCATATAAGTCATTGTGCACCGCGCACATGGTATTACAGCGGGAGAGAGCGTCGAGTCAACATCGGAAGAAGAGAAGAGGGAAGAAGACGATGGAGAAGACCGGGCAAGAGCAAGCAAAAGAGCGGGCAAAAGAGCAGAAGAACCCGGCAGAAGGCACCAGACAGCGGGAGAAGAAACGGAAAGCGCGGAGAAGAGAGTGGAGAAGTCGGAAGAGACCCCCGGAGCTGACTTTTTTAAAACCTGTGTAGTGTGTTTTAATTTTGCCACTTTTTTCCAGGTGAATGGGTAGGGGTACGATGTACCCAATACTCATTCACATAGGGTGGGGGGCCGGTATCTGGAGGCCACCTTATTAAAGGGGGCTCCCACATTCCGATAAGCCCCCCGCCCGCAGACCCTGACAACCAACGGCCAGGGTTGTCGGGAAGAGGCCCTTGTCCCCATCAACATGGGGGCAAGGTGCTTTGGGGTGGGGGGCACAGAACCCCCCTGCCCCAAAGCACCCATCCCCCTATGTTGAGGGCATACGGCCTGGTATGGTTCAGGAGAGGGGTGCTCGCTCATCCCCTCCCTTTCCTGACCTGCCGGGCTGCATGCTTGGATAAGGGTCTAGTGTGGATTTTGGGGGGACCCCCACGCCATTGTTTTTAAATTTTGGTGTGAGGGTCCTCTACGAATCCATACTAGACCCAAGGGCCTGGTATGGACCTGGGGGGGGGACCCCACGCTGTTCTTTCTCTCAATTTTTTTTCCAGCAATCCTTTTTTTTTTACATTCAGCGGGAAGCCCGCTGACAACTGATGACTCATCGGTTGTTAAGGACATGGCGGCTGGCTTCCCGGCCCCCTCCTTAGCAACCAGCTATATATAGTGTAAAAAAACCCTGCAAATCGCGGTAAAAACACGTGTCCAAAAACGCAGCAAGCACCGCAAAAAGCACTGTAGAAATGCTCAAAAGCAACATGCATAGATGTGCATCGAGCCTTAGGGGGGCTGCTGCATACAGGTTTTTTATCTCAAAGCACAGAATGCATTAAGATAAAAAAAAACTTCTGCCTTTAGAACCACTTTAAGGCTCTTACCAAAAAAAGAAGGCTTGGCAAATAACTGAAAATAGCAATTACCTTGTTTTAACCATCCCCCCCTCCCAAAAAAAATACAGCAACATGTAACATGTTGTGCATTTCTTGCAAAGGAAGCCTTTTCTATTTATTATTACTATGACATAGATGAAGAACAGATCCCATTTTGGAAGACAATCATGCACAAATCCACAAAAAGTTTCACAAACTTTGTATTATAAACTGGTGATTTTATGGCATTATACAAAGTAGTTAAAATCAACTGTAATCTACATTTCAGCCCTGTGACAGAGCAGTTTAATAACGCTTTCCAGACGCAGGGATTAAGTATTTCGTGATTTTCACGAAATACACAGCATTGGTTTGCAGACAATTGAAACTAATTCCTTGCAGTCCATTGTGAAAAGTCAATAAATAGCACATTGTCAGTCATCCAGCTCTATATTTGGCACCTATAAAAGGTGTCCGGTACAGCAGCCCACTTCTAATGTGGCATCAGACAACAGCACACACAGAGCCAATCATAATGATAGCCCTTAAGAGATATGCTGGGCCTGGTATTGACGTGTACTGTATATGTACCTTAAAAAAAAACCATAAAATGAACCAGTCAGTGAATGGATCTCCAAATGCCTTTCTATAGAAATTTTTGGATTGGTGGGAAACTGGAAAGTTTGTCAAGCACACTCAGAAAATGACCCCCTTGACATGTAATTTAGAATGAACAGTAAGTTTTATTTTCTCATCAAAGGGAAATTATTATTTTTTGACAAACAATAATCTTAGTTCTATTAATGAAACATCTAGTAACACTTTGTTGTCTCACAGCTGTATTTAATACATGGGTGTGAGGCAATCATAAGGCACATTGAACTGTATGCCTGTAAGTGAAACTGGCATCCTGGCTAAAAGTCTTCTGGGGGAACATAAGGGATTGAGTCCTGCAGCAACGCATGGAAATTGCATTCTAGTACTTTTTCCACAGCAAGAACGGCGTTAGCAGATGCATCCTGGCTGGGAGTCGGGAGTGGGTGATAGAGGGACAGCCTTCACTGCTCCTGCACGGCTCCCCCAGCCCTGCCTGCTGCCTTGCTCTGTATGGCTGACATGAAGCAGTGGCAGCATATCAGAAGTGAATGGGGGGGGACGCAAGTGCAGTGAGTGGCTGGCTGTGTCTGTGCCCCTGAATCCCTCCTGTATGTTCCTAGTCCCCAGGTCCCGCCCTCCCCTGCGGTATCGACTCACCCCCCAGCCAAGCGAATGTGCTGCTGACCAAATCGTGAGTACCAGCTGCCCTCCTCTCTGCCCGACTCCTTCCAGCTCTGAATAGTACAGAGGGCACTGATCCGTGTTCCCTCTGACCGTGCCAGGCTATCTGCACCCCTCACTATGCACCCCACCTCCGACACTGTCCTCTACTCCTCTTCTGCCTCTACGCAGGAGCCCTCTCCTCTATCTGCACCTCCCATCCACCCTGCACCCCCTCTGATCTACCCTTCAGAACCTTGACCCCCTCACTGTTCACCCTGCCCCCACCCCATAGAACCCTACACCCCTCACCCCATACTGATCTAGCCTTCAGAACCCTGCCCTCACCCCACAGAACCCTGCACCCCTCACCCTGCCCTCACCCCATAGAACCCTGCATGGCTCACCTCATACTGATCTACCCTTCAGAACCCTGCACCCCTCATGCTGCCCTCACCCCACAGAACCCTGCACCCCTCACACCATACTGATCTACCCTTCAGAACCCTGCCTCCCTTACTGTTCACCCTGCCCCCACCCCATAGAACCCTGCACCCCTCACCCCATACTGATCTACTCTTCAGAACCCTGCTCCCTCACTGTTCACCCTGCCTCCACCCCATAGAACCCTGCCCCCTCACTGTTCACCCTGCCCCCACCACATACTGATCTACTCTTCAGAAACCTGCCCCCTTACAGTTCACCTGTCCTCACCCCATAGAACCCGGCACCTCTCACTGTTCACCTTGCCCCCAACCCATAGAATCCTGCACCCCACACCCCATACTGATCTACCCTTCAGAACCCTGCCCCCCTCACTGTTCACCCTGCCCCCACCTCATAGAACCCTGCACCCCTCACTCCATACTGATCTACCCTTCAGAACCCTGCCCTCCTCACTGTTCATCCTGCCCCTACCCCATAGAACCCGGCACGCCTCACTGTTCACCCTGCCCCCACCCAAAAAAAACCCTGCACCCTCACTGTTCACCCTGCCCCCACCCCATATAACCCTGCACCCCTCACTCCATACTGATCTACCCTTCAGAACCCTGCCCCCACCTCAAAGAACCCTGCACCCCTCATTGTTCACCCTGCCCCCACCCCAAAGACCCTGCACCCCTCACTGTTCACCCTGCTCCCACCCCATAGAACCCTGCACCCCTCACTCCATACTGATCTACATTTTAGAACCCTGCCCCCTCACTGTTCACCCTGCCCCCACCCCATAGAACACTGCACCCCTCAACCCTGCCCCCACCCCAAAGAACATTGCACTCCTCACTATACATCCTGCCCCCACCTCATTAGAACCCTGCACCCTGCCCTCACCCCATAGAACCCTGCACCCCTCACTATGCACCCTGCCCCCACCCCACCTCAGAGAACTGCACCCCTCATCGCTCTGTGCTATCAGCTGTGTCCTTACTCTCTGACCCCATCTCTTGTAGTAGGTCTGCAGTCTCTTGTAGCATGTCTGCACAGTCTGACCATCTCCTGTAGCATATCCGCACATGGAGTACGTATTATATATACAGTATATACATACATACACACACACTTTTTTATTTTTGAGGTGGGGGGATCTTGGGTGAGTTCCCACACTTTTTTTTCCCCAGGACTTGACTCCTGGGGAGCATCAAGCATTAGAGAAGGGCCTGGAGAAGTGTACTGGTCAACAAACTGTTCTGCAGTTGGAGTGATGTTAAGTGACCCTCATGCAGCTTTCATAGCAGTCAGTAGTCTAGGGAGGATATATAACAAATATGCAAGCGCCCAAGGGAAGTACACCTGAAAGCTTATTTAAAAAGAGGAATTTTGACCTGTAAATTCCATATCTTGGAGTACAGTACAGGACACCGTATAGGCACCTACCCTATAATCCTACTCCACGAGTCCCCAGTTTTGTAGCAAGCAGTGCAGGGTAACCCAGGATAGAAGGGAGGGGTGCCCGTGTCCTGTACTGTTCTACAAGATATGGATTTAATAGGCAAGTTAAAATTCCTTTTATCCTAATCGTACAGTACACAGGCTGAGTATTCATAGACCCTGGGGCATTTCTAAGCAATGAATGAGAAGGGTAGGCGACAACTAGGCAAACACAATTGTGCCAACAGGCCCAACAGCAACAAGGGTCAACAGACCAAAATTTATAGTGCCGCTGCAAGAACCTTGTGGCTAAAAAGCTGTATACTGTATGTAGCTGAGGTTACAGTTTATACCGCACGCCCTGCCGGTACACCTGTTAGTATACAAAATAGATAATTTGGGCCTGCTTTGGCCAAACAAACTATTTAAAAGCACAATAAACCTGGAGATCGGTTTTAAGAGCAAAATCTTTGAATGAAGGGACATCTTCAATTGGAACATGAGATTTTTGTTTAAGACTAGCTTCCAGACAAAGATGGCAGATATCTTTTCATAAAAGGCTCTCTACATAACAAAACAATAACACTAGCAAACATTTATGCTCCAAACAAGCACCAAGTCCCTTTCTTTCGGTCTGTAATGAATGCTTTCACAACCTTCAAAGAAGGCGCTCTTGTATTAGGCGGCGACTTTAATGTCCCACTAAATCCCATTCAAGACACATCATCAGGATCCTCAACACTTTCCTATAAGGCCCTCAGAGAAATCAAATCCCTACTTACAAGACTACTGCTTCATGACGCATGGCGTACGGTACATCCAGACACTAAAGATTACACCTTCTATTCCAAACCGCACGCCAGATATTCCAGATTAGACTATATTTTTCTATCACAAAATGACCTGCACCGGATTCATCAAACATCCATTGAACCCATGACCATCTCGGATCATCACCCTGTCTCCTTATCACTCCAGTTCCCCGAAACAACACCTAACTCGAGAATTTGGAGATTAAACCCATCTTTACTCACCGATCCCTCCGTCACAATGGCAATAAACTCCACCCTACAAAACTTCTTCAAAGAAAATAACCCAGAAGAAACATCCCTGTTAACTAACTGGGAAGCACACAAAAGCGTAATTAGGGGCGCCTTTCTCGCAGCTGCAGCAAAACGAAACAAAGAAAGAAGAAAACAACACTTAGATCTGATAGATAAGATTCACAAACTTGAAAAAGTCCATAAACAATCTCAAGCACACACCACTTTTCATGACCTGATACAAGCTAGAAAGGATCTTCTAGAACTACTAGACAAACAAATACAACGCAAATATATCCTATCCAAGAAAAAATTCTATGAATTTGGCAACAAAGCAAGCAAAATGCTAGCCAGGGCCCTACAAATATCTAAATCCAACACGACAATCCACCATATCATAGACCCCGCAGGCAATAAACTAAATAAAACCCCAGACATTGCCCAACAATTTGTAAAATATTACAGTAAACTATACAACCTAGACAAACCCATCCCCCCCCCGGGCGATCTCACCCGCACTCAATTGATATCAGAATTTTAAAAAAAATACAGCCCAACCCCTATATCGGAATCTGTAGCCCAGGAACTAAACACCCCACTTTCCCGCACGGAAGTTGAACTGGCTTTAAAACAGATGAAAACGGGCAAAAGCCCAGGCCCAGATGGCCTCACTGCAGGCTACTACAAAACGTACACAGAACTGCTTATACCTGCCTTCTTAAAAGCATTCAACTCTTTCACACAACCAACCGAACCCCCAAGAGACCTCCTTTCAGCCCACATAGCTGTAATTCCCAAACCTGACAAAGACCATTCCTTAGTCGCCAACTACAGACCTATCTCACTCCTCAATGTTGACCTCAAATGGTTTGCAAAATCCTTAGCTAACCGAATCCTACCTTTGATCCCCCAACTAGTTGGCCTTGAACAAGTAGGTTTTGTCCCCGGAAGAGAAGCGAGAGATAATCTCTCAAAACGCTCAACATCCACCATTGGCTTACTTCTACCAAAAACAAAGGCTTTATGCTTTCCCTCGACGCGGAGAAGGCATTCGACAGGGTGGCTTGGGACTACATGCAAGAAACTCTTAAAACTATAGGCCTTCCTCAAATGATGCTAAACTACATATCAGCTCTGTACTCCAGTCCCACTGCAAAAGTCAAAGTAAACGGTCACCTGTTGGATGCCTTCTCCGTGTCGAATGGAACACGTCAAGGCTGCCCACTGTCCCCTTTAATCTTTATTCTCTCTCTTGAACCTCTTCTTCGACGTCTTAATTCCAACCCAGACATCAAAGGAATACGAATTAAACACCGCACTTATAAACTAGCAGCATTCACGGATGACATCCTCCTATTCCTCACAGACCCACTTACCACGATCCCAAACCTGCTTAAAGACTTCCGAACCTTCCATACCCTCTCCAATCTCCAAATCAATTTCTCAAAATCCAATGCTCTGAACATCACCCTACCACCAGACATTTGTCAACAATGCCAACTCAACTTCCCGTTCACATGGAAGAAAGAAGCACTTCCATACTTAGGCATTCAGGTGCCGACCTCTCTAACCAATCTATAGACCATGAACCATGCCCCTCTTCTTAAAAAAATACAAGCTGACTTACAGAAATGGTCCTCCGGTTACTTCTCCTTGTTCGGCAGGGCAGCTATTATCAAAATGAACACATTGCCCAGAATTCTATACCTCCTACAAACTATCCCGATCAAAATACCACCCGTATTCTTTACTACCTACCGAAAAGCTTGCACAAGGTTTATATGGGGTAAAACGCGACCACGACTGAGCTTCTCAAGACTGACTGAACCCAAACTACTAGGGGGCATAGGTACCCCAGACATACGCAAATACCAACAAGCATGCCACCTGACTAGGATCATTGATTGGAACATACACTCCGCACACAAAGATTGGGTTCACTTAGAACAAGCATTTTCAACAGTACCCATTCAAAACTTACCGTGGATTAAATCCCACACATTACTCCTTGAATACGCCCAACACCCACTCATCAACCCTACACTGATCTCTTTCAGGGACACCTGTAACAAACACAATATCTCCTCAGTAAACGGACCGATGACACCCATTAGACAAAACCCTGACTTCTCCCCGGGAATGCATACTTCATTCCTGACATCTATATGGCCCCACCAGACTATTAGAGCCGAACATTTCTTTGAGGGAGGCCACCTCCTATCGCAAACCGCTTTAGCCACGAAGCTAAAAATAGACTCCTTCCCTTTTTGGACATATGTCCAATTACGTAATTTCTTCAACAAACCAAAACCCAAACCGAACTGGTCCAGAACCACAACCCCATTTGAAAACCTATGCCTAAGTAACTGCTCCCAAACCCATCTGATCTCACAAACATACACCCTCCTCTTCAATGAAAACAACTTGACAACACATTGGACCAATAGACAATGGGAACGAGACCTTTCAATACAACTAAGCGATCAAGAATGGGCTAATGTCCACACTTTAATCCACAAGGGTTCGATGAACGTGCAAATCCAAGAATCCGCATATAAACTATTCTCCAGATGGTATAGAACTCCACTCCTGTTGCATCGCTTTAACCCAACAATTCCCCAAACACGTTGGAGATGTAACGCAGACATAGGTTCACTCATACATATCTGGTGGTCTTGCTCCAAAATCCAACCTTTCTGGAAAGAAGTGCACACCCTCATCACACGAATCACCACTTACACCCTAAACTTCGATCCCGCAATGTTTCTATTACATCATTCTTCCTCTCACATACCAGCTTACCATCGTTCTCTAACCATGCATCTGGTGAACGCTGCAAGAATGTGCATACCCCCTAAATGGCGCTCACCTGAACCACCTACCATAAAGGAGTGGTTCCATCGTATACAACATACACAAACAATGGAAGACCTCATCCACCAATCCAATGACACTCAAGCAAAGTTCACCAAAACATGGACATCATGGATACACTTTACCACAACAGATGTATACAAACATTCCATAACATGACTACCTTCACTGGGCTGTGGCAGGAACTAAATACCTCCCGATTCCCTCATCCCACTGTATCCCTAAACTTCTCCCTTTATGTTTCTACATATCCATCTAACCACGGACTTATTGTTCTCTTCACTTTTTTTTTTTCCCCTCTTCCCACTCCCCCACCCCAATGAAATTCAATATCCACCCGTAACCATGATCTAGACTGTCAACTATTGCACCACTCTGTTAACCTATCATACCAAACTCCCCTACCTAAATACCTCGTAGGCCTCTCACGTATCCTGTCCTAACCCTAGCCGGTACCCCGACATTGGATACCAAACCGATATGCTCTATCGAACATACTGAATTTACCCCGAATTAACCCCTATGCAGTACCCACTGAAATATAATGATTTACCCATACCTTTCTCCATATACCATAATATATTTGTTGCCAACAAGAACACACATTAACATCCCCAGATCTATTGTAACGAAAAGTTGTACCCCTCTGCTTTTTCTATTCCTCACAGCATAAACTATTTGTAATGTTACTGTTTAAATCTTCATACCAAAGTGGCTGCGTCTGCATTACTGTATTTACAAGCAGTCTCTTTCAACTCCTCTTAACATGTTGACCCTTGTTTGAAAATTCCAATAAAAACTTGATTGAAAAAAAAAAAAAAGACTAAGATGGAAGGATCAACTACTGGGACGAACCACTTATTAAAGAACTCTTTTTTCCACTGGAAAGAGCCTGGCAATGATTTTTTGAGGAGTGAAAATCTTTTCTAGATTAACCAAGTCGTCATAACTTGCTCATTAAATGGGGAATGTCTTTTTTGATTAAGCAAGTCACTTTGTGCCCAAAGGGACATGGTGAAATGCAGGAGAATCAAGTGCGTACAGCAAATGTTCACACATACACATTAACAAACATATTGCGTTAAATTGCAATTTCAGATGTAGTGGAGCCCGGGGGTGAGGAAACTTCCACAGCCTCATCTAACACTGCCTGTGGGTCCTTCTCATGCCCTTGTATGTCCACCTCTTCTAGGCCAGGCATATCGGGATCTGACTCAAGTAGAGACATGGAGCCGGAGAAAGATTCTGGCGTTTTGTAGTCCTGGACAGAGATGGCTATATTAAAGCTGTTAGTTGTCTGAGGAATTGTGACTTCATTGTAGAAATCCAACTCGGTCAGGTAGGCTGCTTGTTTTGTGAACTAGAGTAAGATGCAGAGACCAGTGTTAAAACTGGGGCCTGCTCTGGTGCAAGAGGAGCATCATCCCTCTGTGAGGTTGAGGGTTGTGTGGGTCTTTGGCAGAGCAAAAGTTTGCCTTGCCTTATTGTGTGTTGAAATATCCTTTTGTAGTCCCAATTCAAATTCTGTGCGACCGGGTAACAAGTGGAAGCATAGGACATACCTAAACAAGGACCTTCATGGCAGGATCACTAATTATTATTTTAATTACCCCTATGCCAGGACCTGTATATTCCTTTGTCGCCCACTGCCTCAGCCACTAATTTGTATCTTTTTTTTTATGATATGGGTCAGTAGTTTTCCAAACTGCGGCACATTGGCCGAATGTGGCCCTTTGTTTGCCTTTATCCGGCCCTTGGGACACTAATCCTCCCACTGACACCAACAAGGGGGCATCATTCCCTTCACTGACAACAGTGGGGAATCATTCCTCTTACTGATATCAACAATAGGTCATTTTTACTTCCACTGACATCAACGATGGGGCACTATTTCTCTAGCTGAAACCAACAATGGGGCATTTTTCCTTCCACTGACACCAGTGATGGGGCACTATTCCTCCCTCTAATACTAATGATGGGGCACTATTCATCATTCCACTGACTACAGACACTTTGTAATTTTTTTTAATCCCACTGACACTGGGGAATTTCCACTCCGGCCCCCCTACAGTCTGAAGGACAGTAAACCGACCCTTTGTTTAGAAAGTTTGGTGACTGCTGATATAGGTGAATGACCTAGCCCCATTATGCTCAACTGTTAGGGTACTGTTACTGCAAAAGTATTATTAGTTTAATATTTTCCTTTTCTTTTTTTTTTTGTGTATTTATCTAATTGCCTATTCATTGGAACTGGTAAATAATGTCTTTCAGACACTATTTTGCTAAATGTCCACTTTATTTTTTTCAACTACAGTATTATCTCGTGCCTTATGTTTGAGGTAGTGGACTTTATTTACCCCGCAATGATAATCCTGGTTCTTCTGTTATGCAATAGTCATATGATGGGGTATTTGCATTGGTCTTTGACTGATATTTTTCAATAAAACTCAGTTTTTTTAAAAAGTAAGTATTATTTTAACGAAAGCTACAGGATTTAAAAATACTGAAAATTACTTTTGAAATTACATAAACATTTAACGCTCATATGAGATTTTAATGATTGGGTGTACGTCTAAGTTAACGCTTCTTCATAAAGGAACAGATGACTTACAACTGAGTTGAAAGTAAAGGAACAGCCTCTGTGTTATACTACGGTTGCAGTTCTGTTTCACTTGTTAGGAGCTTCTCTTCAAGATGTTAACAATTACATACAGTAGACACATTTATAATCAATATTTAAATGTCATTGTGATGTAGGATAGACAGAGGGTCAGTCAACCCAAAAAACTGTGATTTTCTTTACTATCTCAATTTTTAAACACCACGTCTCAGTGATTTAACCGCTTGCAGACTGCCAGCAGTACATTTCCTGGCTCCCCCAGGCATGGCAATGTACCCGTACGTCGCAGTGCACATGTGCACTGAGGCGCACGGTGGCGTGATCTGCAGCGGATTGCGATGCTCGGTATCGGGCCACTGTGAGCGGCCTGTATACCACGAGATTATTGTGTGATCACATGACACCTAGTAAACAATAGTTCCATTCATGACATCATTGTTTACTACTGTGTGTGATCTGTAATTGGTCACCCCCACCACAAGAGAATACTGTACCCTATTCTACAGAAGCTCATTTGTGATAGAAACTGCCAAGCATATTGAAGCTTGTTCTAGAGTAATACAGTGTCATTATGGTGGTACTGAACTACTGTGATGAAAGTATGTAAAAAAAAAAAAAAAAAATTCAAAAAGAAAAAACAATCTTTAAAACTGAATAAAAATCTAAATTTTTTGCAATCTTATTTAATTTAATAATTTCCCAAAAAATTGAGAAAACAAAATTACAACTTCAAAAAACTTGCCATGCCTCTTACTAAATACCCCGGACTGTATACTTTTCAAAAAGGGGTCATTTGGGGGGTATTTGTACTGTCCTGGCGTTTTAGGACCTTAAAGCAGAGGTCCGACCCCCCCCACGAAAAATTAAAAGTCAGCAGCTACAAATACTGTAGTTGCTGACTTTTAATATATTGACACTTACCTGTCCAAGGAGCCCGCGATGTCGGCACCCCAGCCGATCTTCGGATTCCTGGTAAGAGAACCCGGAAGTGAAGCCTTTGATTCCCTACTGCGCATGCGCAAAGCGTGCTATGCTTTCTAATTGGCCTGGCGATGGAGGAAGGAGAGGGGGCCGAACTTCTGAGCGACGGCGCCACAGCGTCGCCTCCGGAAGTGGGGAAGGAGACCTGTCAAATCAGGTCCCCGTTCCCCCCTCCCCCCTGAAATGTGCCAAATGTGGCACCGGAGGGGGGGAGGAGACAAATGAGTGGAAGTTGCACTTTTGGGTGGAACTCGGCTTTAAGAAATTAAATAGGCAGTCAGTACGTCAGGAAAAATCAATTTTCAAAAATATATTGCTATAGTTTGTAGACTCTATAACTTTCACACAGACTAATATACACTGATTTGGGTTGTGTTTCACCAAACAAATGTAGCCAACTACATTTTTGCCTAAATTTATGAAGAAAGATTATTTGTTTGCAAAATTTTATAACAGAAACTAAGAAACGTGTTTTCAAAATTTTCTGTATTTTTTTCACTTTCTGGTCTGACGAAGAGGCTGTGCATGCTCTGAAACGCGTTACCGCCCACCTTCACCTGATGTCACATTGGCCACGTGCATTCCAGCTTGGTTCCAGAACCTGGGCTGTCTCATCGCATCTTCACCTCCTCGCCAATCCACGTCACCAGGGACTCTGACAGCTGCAGGACGGCTCTCTCTCTCTCTCTCCCAGACAGACGAGGATTAAAGCGATCCCCATAAGGTCAAATTATATGCCTATGACCTCTTACTATCTTGTAAGTGTATAGTTGCTATATGTGGTGTGATTTGACTGTGCACCCATACTCCTGCATGCAGCAGTCTGGTTATGCTTTACATGCAGTGGAGCAGTAGGCATCCTTCTAGGATATGCAATTAAAAACATTCATACCCCACTCTGAAAACTGAGTTTTTATTGATCTGTATTCTTCCTGCCTAGATGTGAAGATGTGATGCAGTGGAGCAGTAGGCATCCTTCTAGGATATGCAATTAAAAACATTCATACCCCACTCTGAAAACTGAGTTTTTATTGATCTGTATTCTTCCTGCCTAGATGTGAAGGTGGCTTTACTCTGAGTACAGATTTACTTTAACCACTTCAGCTTTAGAAGTTTTTACCCCCCTCCATGACTAGGTCATTTTTTGCTATTTAGTACTGCACTACTTTAACTGGCAATTGTGTGGTTATGCAATGCTGTACCCAAACAAATTTTAAATAATTCTCTTTCACACAAATAGATCTTTATTTTGGTGGTATTTGATTGATTTGATTTGGGTTTATTTCTTTTACCATATAAACAAAAAAAACCCTGAAAATTTTGAAAAACAAAAAATATTTTTTGCTTTCTGCTATAAAACATATCTAATAATAAAAATATATTTTTTTAGAAATTTAGGTCAAAATGTATTCTGCTGCATGTCTTTGGTAAAAAAAAATCCCAATAAGTGATATTGATTGATTGTGTGAAAGTTATAGTGTCTACAAATGATGGTGTATATACTGTAATGGAATTTTATATATTATATTTTTTATACTAGTAATGGTGGTGATCAGCGGACTTATAATGGGACCGTGAAAGTGCGGCGGGCAATGAAAATTAAAATGTTTTGATGGGCAGGTGCCAGTCTTGAGGAGTGAGCTCTACAAATGGCCACTGCCCTCATCTATAACTGGCCTTTGCAGCAAGAAGCACATGGGCAACGCATGCAAAACAAAACCAAAGAAATTCCCAGCTCAACTTACTGACCAGCCTGCAAAGGCCAATTATAGGTGGGGGCATTTGTTTGTACTGTTGGAATACTGGTGAGGGGAGTGTGCCCCCGCGCCTAAACTCCTGTTTTTAATGCATACTGTTAGACAAAATAATTTGGTTGGTTGCAGGCTGGTCGGTAAGCTGGGATTTTTTTTTTTTCTTTCATGCGTTTCCCTTCCATGTGCTCCTTGCTGCAAAGTCCAGTTATAAGTGAGGGCAGTGGCTATTTGTTTGTACTGTTAAAAAACTGGCGAGGGGATGCACTGGACACCTTTGTTGCCACTGTGCTATGTGCTGGGTGTCCAGTGCGCCCTTGCACCTTTAAGGAGGGGTGGGCTCCCTCCAGGCTCACCTGCCCTCTGTCTATCCAATATAATGCAGGTGCTTCTACTATGGAGGCTCTCAATATTTGAAGTTAGGACTGCAGAAAATACTGGGGTGTCATGAAGTGGCTCTACAGCTTATGCATGTATTCGCAAATACGTGCAAACTAAATCACCATTTTTAACGCATACTGTTAGACAGGATAATTCAGTTGGCAGCAGGCTGGTTAGTAAGTTGAGCTTAGAATTTCTTTGGTTTTGTTTTTGAGGAGTGGTCTTGCCTAGGAAGATTGCATTTGCCTGTCATCCTTATAGAGAGGGCTCTCATGTCCTTTATGCATGTTTTTTATCCTGATATGGGACACTAGTAATTTCTTTATCTGGACCTACTTTGGCATGTTAACTTTCTTTATGACTGCAGTTGCATGTAGAATATCAATACCCAGCTGAACATTCAAGATTGAAAAAAATTGAAATTCAATAAAAGGGGCACACCAAGGACAGAAAGGTTGGGGAGGAAAATTAGGCGGGCTTTATGTGAATTGCTGAAGCTTCTAATGAGCGCTGTGAGAAGCTCTTTCAGTTAAAGAGATGAGCCTGTTCAATACTGCAAAACTAAAGATAAGAGTGGAGTTCAGCTTTAACCACTACAGCCCTGGAAGATTTTACCACCTTCATGACCAGAGCACTTTTTGGCACTGCGTCGTTTTAACTTACAATTGCACAGGCATGCGACGCTGTACCCAAACTTTTTTCCCCACAAATAGAGCTTTCTTTTGGTGGTATTTGATCACCTCTGCGGTTTTTATTTTTTGCGCTATAAACAAAAAAAGACAATTTTGAAAACAAAAACATTTTTTTTAACTTTCTGCTATAAAAAATATCCCCCGAAAATATATATAAAAAAAAACAAATTTCTTCCTCAGTTTAGGCCAATGTGTATTCTTCTACATATTTTTGGTAAAAAAAAAAAAAAACAGAGTCCGTGGGCACACTTACGCGCCGTGCGCATGCTATACTGCTTTTGCGGACTGACGTACAGGTACGTCTGTTTGTGCAGGCGTGCCATTCTGCCGACGTATATCGTCATGAGCCGGTCGGCAAGCTCTTAACCACTTGCCGACCGCCTAACTCACATATACGGCGGCAGAATGGCACGGGCAGGCAAAATCACGTACCCATACGTGATCTGCCTCCCGCGGGTGGGGGGTCCGATCGGACCCCCCCCGGTGCCATAGGCGGTCGGCTCTCGTTCGCGGGCGATGAAAGGTCAGGGGGAGGCCATCCATTGATGGCCACCCCCTCCCGATCGCTCCCGGCGAATGAAAACACTTCCTTTCCCTCTGTAATGTAAACAGAGGGAAAGGAAGTGATGTCATCCCTCCTCGAGCCGGTCTTTTCGTCCCGGCGCAGAGGAGAGAAGACATCCAAGTAAGTGCACCAACACTACACTTACAGTAGAACACGCAGGCACACTTTTCACCCCCAGTCACCCCCCGATCACCCCCCTGTACCCCCTGTCACTCTGACACCAATAGCAGTTTTTTTTTTTTTTTTGCATTGGTGTCAGTTTGTGTCAGTTACAAGTGTTAGGGCAGTTAGGTTAGCCCCCTTTAGGTCTAGGGTACCCCCCCTTAGGTCCAGGGTACCCCCCTAACCCCCCCTAATAAAAGTTAACCCCTTGATTACCCCCCGTCGCCAGTGTCGCTAAGCGATCGTTTTTCTGATCGCTGTATTAGTGACACAGGTGACGCTAGTTAGGGAGGTAAGTATATAGGTTCGCTGTCAGTGTTTTATAGCGACAGGGACCCCCATATACTACCTGCTAAAGGTTTTAACCCCTTGATTGCCCCCTAGTTAACCCTTTCACCAGCGATCACCGTATAAGTGTTACGGGTGACGCTCGTTAGCTAGTTTGTTTTTTGTAGTTTATTACAGTTTATTATAGTTTATTATAGTTTTAGGGCACCCGCCGTTTATTACCTTATAAAGGTTTAACCCCCTAATTGCCCGGCGGTGATATAAGTTACGTTTTTAGGGTCAGATAAGGTCTGCGTTGCCCCAGGCAGCGTCAGGTTAGCGCCAGTACCGCTAAAACCCACGCACGCAGCATACACCTCCCTTAGTGCTATAGTATCTGAACGGATCGATATCTGATCCGATCAGATCTATACTCCCCAGCAGTTTAGGGTTCCCTGAAACACAGTGTTAGCGGGATCAGCCCAGATACCTGCTAGCACCTGCGTTTTGCCCCTCGGCCCAGCCCAGCCCAGCCCACCCAAGTGCAGTATCGATCGATAACTGACACTTACAAAACACTAAGCACACATAACTGCAGCGTTCGCAGAGTCAGGCCTGATCCCTGCGATCGTTAACAGTTTTTTGGTAGCGTTTTCAATCAATCGCTAACAGTCAGGAGCTTTTTTGCCTGTGAGTCTCACTAGTGTACCCCTAAATTTAGAGGCCAAAATGGCAAATCGAAGGTACACTAGTGAAGAGGCCTACACGTTTCTGAGTATGACAGATAGTGAAGAGGAAGTCACTCATCTGTCAAGTTCAGGCTCAGAATACGAACCTGTAGAGGACAGCGGCTCCATGACAGATAGCTCTGACGACGGAGTTGTGGTCCCTGCTAGGGTCAGGCGTACCAGACCCCGAACTTCTTCTGTCCTTGAAGTGCAAGAACCGCAGGGCTCTCGTATGGAGCAGAGAAGTACTAGCGCCGCTACTCCTTCTGGTGAACTGGCAAGCACCAGCGGCCTAGTACACCCTGGTCATACATCCAGCACTGCAGTATCACGTGGTGACGTGGCGAGTCCCATAAGTGCAGTTCAAGCTGGCGAGGTGGCAAGCACAAGTAGTGTCCCGCTGCCACCAAGAAGAAGACGAACACAGGCCCGTCGTGCCCATAGTGCCCTTCCTGCTGCATTCGCCAATCCGAATTGGGAACCCACCACTTCTGCAGCACCCATACTTCCCCCTTTCACTGGCCAACCCGGAATTCAGGTGGAAACAGTTGACGTTACGCCACTGGATTTTTATTCGCTGTTTTTCACCGAAGATCTCTATAGATCTATTGTGGACCAAAGCAATTTGTACGCTGGTCAACACATCGCCACTATTCCCCAGTCCACCCTTGCCAGAGATTGGAGACCAATTACGGTCTCCGAATTTAAGATCTTTCTGAGCCTTTCCCTCCTCATGGGCATAACCAAAAAGAGTGAGTTGCGGTCATATTGGTCCACTGACCCAATTCACCATATGCCCGTGTTCTCTGCCTCCATGACCAGGGCACGATACGAGCAGATTTTGCGGTTCATGCACTTCAATGACAATGAACTCTGTCGTCCTCGTGGAGACCCTGCATACGATCGGCTCTACAAAATTCGGCCCCTCGTAAACCACTTCAACCAACGTTTTGCAGACTTGTTTACCCCCCATCAAGTTGTCTGCGTTGATGAGTCCCTGATTAAGTTTTCTGGCCGCTTGTCCTTCAAACAGTACCTTCCCAGCAAGCGTGCCAGATACGGGGTCAAGATGTATAAGCTCTGTGACAGGGCCACAGGCTATACATGTAGATTTATGGTTTACGAGGGCAAAGATAGTCACGTAGAGACGATAAACTGCCCTGACTACATAGGAAGCGCTGGCAAGATAGTGTGGGACTTGGTGTCACCCTTATTCGGAAAGGGGTACCACTTGTACGTGGACAATTATTATACGAGCGTGCCACTTTTTAGTCACTTGTTTGATCATCAGATTGGAGCATGTGGCACCGTGCGACCTAATCGCCGGGGCTTTCCCCAGCGGCTTGTAGAGTCCCGTCTTAGGCTGGGGAGAGAGCCTGCTTGCAGTATAATAATTTGCTCGCTATGAAGTGGAGGGACAATAAGAATGTTTTCGTTCTTACCTCCCTTCATGCAGACACGACGACCCAAATTACTACGGCGACTGGTGTTGTGGAGAAACCCCTCTGTGTCCACGAATACAACCTTAATATGGGAGGGGTGGACCTCAACGACCAGTTGTTGGCGCCGTACCTAGTTGCCCGTAAGGCCAGACGCTGGTACAAAAAAGTGTCTGTTTATTTATTTCAATTGGCTTTGCTGAATGCTCATGTGCTATACAGAGCTTCAGGACGGACTGGATCCTTCCTTAAATTCCAGGAAGAGATCGTCAGAGCCCTTCTGTTTCCAGATGGTGCTCCACCTCACCTTCCCAATCCAAATGCAGTAAGCCGGCTGCATGGGAGGCATTTTCCTTATGTCCTCCAGAGTACCCCTACCCAACGAGCCCCCCAAAAAAGATGTCGTGTCTGCAGCAAGCGCGGATTTAGGCGTGACACCCGGTATTGTTGTCCCTCCTGTCCTGACAATCCTGGTCTATGCATTGGTGAATGTTTTGAACGCTACCATACACTAGTGGAGTATTAGCGTAGGGTTCAGCACGGCACAGACTAGGCACACTAACACAGGGTCTCCCAAGATGCCATCGCATTTTGAGAGACCCAAACCTGTTACAGTTAAAAGTTAAAGTTACTAAAAAAAGTGTTAAAAAAAAAAAAAAAATAAAAAAAAATAAAAAAATAAAAATACAAAAAAAATATAAAATAAAAAAACCAAAAATAGTTGTCGTTTTATTGTTCTCTCTCTCTATTCTCTCTCTATTGTTCTGCATTCTATACTGCAATGTTTTATTGTTATGTTTTTATCATGTTTGCTTTATAGGTATGCAATTTTTTTATACTTTGTTTTTTTATTGTTAACCACTTTGTTTTTAGGTACGCCATTCAGCTGCAGAGCGGATTTATTTATCTTGACAGCAACAGCGTTTGCTCCCACGATATATAAAGCCGTGACTCCAGCGCTGTCGGAGGTGATTTCACCACCACAGTTACATACTTCAGCATATATGCCAAAGCGTGGGGGCAGCATTGGGTGGAGGAGCAATTTGCTCCTGCCTTTTGCGGGAGGATGCCCCCATGCTTCGGCATATATAAATGGTGCATGTATGCCCATCATTAGAAGTGGGCGGATGAAGGGAGGTATTCTAATGGTGGGCATACCCACCGATCAATATCTTTTTTTCGTTCAGCCCACAGGCTGCATGAAAAAAAAGTTTACAATACAAGGACCAGCAACGTACTGGTATGTTGCTGGACTTTGAGTGGTTATACCAGAATGATGCCTGCAGGTTTAGGTATCATCTTGGTATCATTCTTTTCAGCCAGCGGTCGGCTTTCATGTAAAAGCAATCCTAGCGGCTAATTAGCCTCTAGACTGCTTTTACAAACAGTGGGAGGGATTCCCCCCCCCCACCGTCTTCCATGTTTTTCTCTGGCTCTCCTGGCCCAACAGGGAACCTGAGAATGCAGCCGGTGATTCGGCCAGCTGACCATAGAGCTGATCAGTGACCAGAATGGCTCCAATCATCTCTATGGCCTAAGAAACCGGAAGCTACGAGCATTTCATGACTTAGATTTCGCCGGATGTAAACAGCGCCATTGGGAAATTGGGAAAGCATTTTATCACACCGATCTTGGTGTGGTCAGATGCTTTGAGGGCAGAAGAGAGATCTAGGGTCTAATAGACCCCAATTTTTTCAAAAAAGAGTACCTGTCACTACCTATTGCTATCATAGGGGATATTTACATTCCCTGAGGTAACAATAAAAATGATAAAAAAAAAATAAAAATGAAAGGAACAGTTTAAAAATAAGAAAAAAAAAAAAAAAATTAAGAAAAAAAAAAAAAAAAAAAAAAAAAAAAGCACCCCTGTCCCCCCCTGCTCTCGCGCAAAGGCGAACGCAAGCGTCGGTCTGCCGTCAAATGTAAACAGCAATTGCCCCATGCATGTGAGGTATCACCGCGAAGGTCAGATCGAGGGCAGTAATTTTAGCAGTAGACCTCCTCTGTAAATCTAAAGTGGTAACCTGTAAAGGCTTTTAAAGGCTTTTAAAAATGTATTTAGTTTGTCGCCACTGCACGTTTGTGCGCAATTTTAAAGCATGTCATGTTTGGTATCCATGTATTCGGCCTACGATCATCTTTTTTATTTCATCAAACATTTGGGCAATATAGTGTGTTTTAGTGCATTAAAATTTTAAAAAGTGTGTTTTTTCCCCAAAAAATGCGTTTGAAAAATCGCTGCGCAAATACTGTGTGAAAAAAAAAAATGAAACACCCACAATTTTAATCTGTAGGGCATTTGCTTTAAAAAAATATATAATGTTTGGGGGTTCAAAGTAATTTTCTTGCAAAAAAAAATAATTTTTTCATGTAAACAAAAAGTGTCAGAAAGGCCTTTGTCTTCAAGTGGTTAGAAGAGTGGGTGATGTGTGACATAAGCTTCTAAATGTTGTGCATAAAATGCCAGGACATTTCAAACCCCCCCCAAATGACCCCATTTTGGAAAGTAGACACCCCAAGCTATTTGCTGAGAGGCATGTCGAGTCCATGGAATATTTTATATTGTGACACAAGTTGCGGGAAAAAGACAATTTTTTTTTTTTTGCACAAAGTTGTCACTAAATGATATATTGCTCAAACATGCCATGGGAATATGTGAAATTACACCCCAAAATGCATTCTGTTGCTTCTCCTGAGTATGGGGATACCACATGTGTGAGACTTTTTGGGAGCCTAGCCGCGTACGGGACCCCGAAAACCAAGCACCGCCTTCAGGCTTTCTAAGGGCGTAAATTTTTGATTTCACTCTTCACTGCCTATCACAGTTTCGGAGGCCATGGAATGCCCAGATGGCACAAACCCCCCCCCCCCAAATGACCCCATTTTGGAAAGTAGACACCCCAAGCTATTTGCTGAGAGGTATAGTGAGTATTTTGCAGACCTCACTTTTTGTCACAAACTTTTGAAATTTGAAAAAAGAAAAAAAAAATATGTTTTTCTTGTCTTTCTTCATTTTCAAAAACAAATGAGAGCTGCAAAATACTCACCATGCCTCTCAGCAAATAGCTTGGGGTGTCTACTTTCCAAAATGGGGTCATTTTGGGGGGGTTTTGTGCTATCTTGGCATTTTATGGCCTTCAAAACTGTGATGGGTAGTGAGGAGTGAAATCAAAAATTAACGCTCTTAGAAATCCTCAAGGCGGTGATTGGATTTTGGGGCCCCGTATGAAGCTAGGCACCCAAAAAGTGCCACTCATGTGGTATCCCCGTACTCAGGAGAAGCAGCAGAATGTATTTTGGGGTGTAATTCCACATATGCCCATGGCATGTTTGAGCAATATATCATTTAGTGACAACTTTGTGCAAAAAAAAAAAAAAAAAAAATTGTCACTTTCCTGCAACTTGTGTCAAAAAATAAAATATTCCATGGACTCAACATGCCTCTCAGCAAATAGCTTGGGGTGTCTACTTTCCAAAATGGGGTCATTTGGGGGGGGTTTTGTGCCATCTTGGCATTTTATGGCCTTCAAAACTGTGATAGGTAGTGAGGAGTGAAATCAAAAATTTATGCCCTTAGAAATCCTGAAGGCGGTGCTTGGTTTTCGGGGCTCCGTACGCGGCTAGGCTCCCAAAAAGTCCCACACATGTGGTATCCCCGTACTCAGGAGAAGCAGCAGAATGTATTTTGGGGTGCAATTCCACATATGCGCATGGCCTGTGTGAGCAATATATCATTTAGTGACAACTTTTTGTAATTTTTTTTTTTTTTTTGTCATTATTCAATCACTTGGGACAAAAAAAATAAATATTCAATGGGTTCAACATGCCTCTCAGCAATTTCCTTGGGGTGTCTACTTTCCAAAATGGGGTCATTTGGGGGGGTTTTGTACTGCCCTGCCATTTTAGCACCTCATGAAATGACATAGGCAGTCATAAAATAAAAGCTGTGTAAATTCCAGAAAATGTACCCTAGTTTGTAGACGCTATAACTTTTGCGCAAACCAATAAATATACGCTTATTGACATTTTTTTTTACCAAAGACATGTGGCCGAATACATTTTAGCCTAAATGTATGACTAAAATTGAGTTTATTGGATTTTTTTTATAACAAAAAGTAGAAAATATCATTTTTTTTCAAAATTTTCGGTCTTTTTCCGTTTATAGCGCAAAAAATAAAAACGGCAGAGGTGATCAAATACCATCAAAAGAAAGCTCTATTTGTGGGAAGAAAAGGATGCAAATTTCGTTTGGGTACAGCATTGCATGACCGCGCAATTAGCAGTTAAAGCGACGCAGTGCCGAATTGTAAAAAGTGCTCTGGTCAGGAAGGGGGTAAAACCTTCCGGGGCTGAAGTGGTTAAAGTCTAGGGCTTAAATTTGTAATACATAATAAAGAAAAAAACTTCCTTGCATCCTTTGTTATCAGCTGGCTAGGCCTCTTCAGGTGTATTCTACCACATACCTCATTTTACTAAAGTGTAAAGCCAGGCTATGGACATTTAAATACTCTATATACATATTCTTAAGTAAATATGCTTAAAATAACCTTCACTGACCTCTCTAGTTACAGTCTCTGTTGAGCAATTCATCCAAAACAGTTTACAATAGAAAAAGTCGGGACTCAGCACTTTGATGTCTAAACTCTTCCAGTGCACCTTACCTGTGTTTGCATTAGATATTAGAAGGCTAACAGAAAGGAGTTGAGCTATGGAGAGAAAGTGGAAGTAAAACAGAGAATGCAAATTTTAAGGACAAATTATTTCACTGTGTTCACCCTGCCCAGAAAGAACACATGAAAACAAAGGAGGAGTGCTGGGGGTCTGATGGTTGCTGCAATAACATCTGATCTGAGGTCTGCTTTTTCATTAACCCTAAATGCAGGGGAGAGTGTTGGTGGCCTTTGCTAAAATGTGACATATAGTTTCAGTTCCACTTTAATCCCCGAAAGCAGTCTTTACAATACTTCAGTAGAGAGATAAATGGTAAACACAACAGAACTTTAACATATAGGCATGGCTAGTCAAGTTAGGAAAATGTCCCTAACAAAAAGATCAATGTATGCAATAATGTGGATCTATCAGAAAACAGACCAATATCAATCTAAACCCAGACAAAACATCTAGTTAGTAGCCATTTGGAGATCATAAATCAATTGTAGGGGGTTAGCTTAAACTTTGAGAAGCAAAAGGCCAACTCTAGCAGCACATGTGGAAACATCTTGAACCGTCTTCCCATAGTACTGATGTAAGGAGGCATTGTTTGCATATGCCGGCCTTCTGAGTTAATGTAGCCAAAGGCAAAGTTTGTTAATCAAACCAAAGGCAAAAATCGCTTCCGATGCCTGAAATATCCCATTCAACTCCTAGGCTAAAGAATTTTAAACCAAGGCAATCACAGCTTCCCCTAAAGAAAAATAACTCCGTGCTCCTGCCAGAATCCTTAATCCATCTTTCTTAACTATTTTATTTTTTTGGTGTAATAGGTAGCCTTGTCTGTTGACCTCTCCCAGTCAGTGATAGAAAGAATCTTTTTTTAAACATGCATCGGAAAATCTCTTTGTCATCGTCAAAAAACGTAGGGGGATGAAAAACTGCCAGATGTGGGGAAAATACACAACCGCAGAAGACAGCATAGCAAGATGATCAGCCCAATTACAGCTAATGTAAACTGATACAGATACACCAATGCACTGCTTCAGAAAAATACCAATTCCTGCAAGACTAGTTCTTAGTCTGCATCACGCAAAGTCTATTTCTTTTTTCCTTTTCCTTTTTAAGTCAGAATGTAAAATAAACTCAAATGCTTACATATAGCCTCCCTTAATATATATATTTTTTTTCTTCATCTAAGGAATTTAACTTTACATAGCAGAGAACAAAAGTCAGTGCAAGATTGATTATATAATCATCCTTATGGTTTTGACTTTTTTTTTTTGCCTTGGACAAAAAAAAAAAAAAGAAGATATTTAGGTTTTCAATCACATAAATATTAGATCTCATTTATTAAAATGTTGTATTCTCCCTCTGAGCCAGAGATGGGAGCTCATTTGATTTCCTCTGCAATGCCTTAACCCCTCCATAGCAAAAAAAAAAAAGCCTATTATTTACAAGACTCAATAGCTCAAGCTAAAATGTCTACACAAATTAAAGAATATGCTAGCCTAACAATTTATGTTCCTAATATGTGCCCCTTGTAGTTGATATGTAACCATGTACTGTAGCTGTGTTTTTAAAACATTCTGTTCTCTTTGTATTGCATCCTTTGTGTTAAATACCTGATGTTCCTGCCAATACCCCTGCTTTTGATGCCTACAGCTGTAGGCATCATCCCGGTTTTGTTTTTTTTCAGCCAGTAGACGGCTTTCTTGTAAAAGCAATCCTAGCGGCTAATAAACAGAAGAATAATTTAAAGCAACAGTGAAAAAAAAAAAGAAAAAAAGAACTTTTTTAATGCACCCCTGACCCCCCACCCCCCCGTGCTTGCGCGCAAAGAGGTGAGAGCATGCGTTGGTCCCACAAGTGCGCAAACAGGGATTGCCCCATACATGTGAGGTATCACCTCAAACGTCAGACTGAGGGCAGTAAATCTATCTATGGATTATAAAATTTACGTCATTTGTCGCCATTGCACAGACTTACGCAAATTTTAAAGCATGACACGTTTGGTATTTTTTTACTTGGTGTAACATCATCTTTTATATTTTACCAATTGTGTTTTTGTGCATGAGAATTTAAAAAAGTGTATTTAAAAGAAATAAAAAGCATTTGAAAAATCCCATGGCAAATACCGTATGACTTAAAAAATTGCAACATCCACCATTTTATTCTCTGGGGGCCTCTGCTTTAAAAAAATATATATATATATAATGTTTGGGGGTTCTTGCAAAAAAAAAAAAAAAATACTGATTATTACATGTAAACAAAAAGTGTCATAAAAGGCCTGGTCTTAAAGTGATTAATCCTTAGGCTGCTAATAGGAGTACATAGATAGGAATGTATACCATATTTACTTGTTTTAAGCTTTTTTTTTTACATTTCTTTAGTTGCTTCCTGGTTTTCAGGCCTAGGCAAATCATTTCATACGTTTCAGGAGTCCTCAAGACGGGCGGAGGGGTTTTCTCAGCTAAGCACACCCTCCTTCCTGCATGCCTGCGCTAAGGGCAGATGGATTCCAAGAAGTTAATGCTACATGAATCATCTTCCCTTAATCAAGATGTATACAGCCAGAAATGCTAAGGGTTTTTTTCTTTTCAAAGTGATTTCTCAGCAAAATAAAGCATTGAGACATGGACAGATGGGTGCATTTGCTTTGACTATTAAAAATGAATTAAATTGCATTTTTATTTTGTGGTGCTCAGATGCAGCGTACTTTCACTTCAGCATCGCATGTGTATAGACAGAATTTAGGAACGTGTGTCCATGCCTGTCTAGGGCTTATAAACAGGCATTCTAAACACTCTGATGTTTTATCTGTGCTAAAGCCGGCTGAGGGTCCAAGCAGACCAAATAGCTAGGAGGCTATACTTTTGTTGACAAAAGTGGACAGGAGCCCTAGAACGCAAGTTCTCTGAGTGGACTGAGCTCCTGTAAAGCTCTCTATTTGGACCTAATCACACAGATGGTGGAGGCTGCTGACAAAAATGGAGCTCCTTCTGCTTGGAGTCTGCTGATTCCTATAAACGATGTATGCTTTGGGTTAAAGAGTCACTGATGCAGCACATAATGGGGTTGATCTACTAAAAATGGAGAGTGCAAAATCTGGCGCAGCTCTGCATAGAAACCAATCAGCTTCCAGGTTTTATTGTCAAAGTTAATTGACCAAGCTAAACTTAGAAGCTGATTGGCTACAATGCACAGCTGCTGCAGGTTTTGCACTCTCCAGTTTTAGTAAATAAACCTCCTTGTGTTTTGTACCTGCAAGAGTTAAAGAGAGATCAACTGGTGACAGTGCACCATTTTTTTAATTCTTTATTTTTGCTTTTACAAGGTCATATAAGAGCATACAATATAGAAATGAGGTACATAGAAAACAATGAAGAATTTTCCCCTCATCTCCTGAGGTCCATAAATGGAACAGTGCATTATAAAAGAGAAGATGGGACGGCTATGACATATGTCCTGTATCGTAGGAGGCATAAGTCAGGAAAACACATACACACACAGGAGTGCAAAATAGCTCCATGTAGCACAGCAAAATTGGCTCCTCCCAGACAACCCGTCAAAGTGTAGGAGAGGGGGAATGTAACAAGGACCTAGCTAAGGAAATGGTTAGTACATTCATAAATGGTGAGAACAATGGCAATTCAAATAGTAAGATTTAGCCCATCGCAGAGGATAAAATAGAGAAAGAAAATATAGTGTGCGAGAAAACTGGGCAGGGGGAGGGTTTGAGTAAGGGAGGGCGTGGGCGCCTGGTGGTGAGCAGACCTTAGTACACCAAGGAGGGGTCTTGATGTATGCGTTTTTGAATAAGGGGTAGGAGACTGCTAAACATTTTGTAACTAATTTGAGATATACATTTAACAATAAGATAGACCAGTAGCTGCATTGGACAAGAACCTTGCCTTTCTAAGGAATTACAGTAATTGTTGCATGGAGATTGTCTGCTGGGAAGGGACCCCCATCTAGAATAGAATTATAACCCTGAGTGAATAACTGCGCTAGAATATGTGTAAATGTTTTCCAATAAAACACAGAGAAACTCTCTGGACCAGGGGTCTTCTGTGGCTTTGACTCTTTCAAAGCTTGCGCCCATTGCCCTACCATGACTTGTTACCCTAAAGTTTGAGTATCTTCTACAGATATATGTGGCAGACCTGAATCTACTAGGTATTGGGAGATTAAATCTAGTTTGACCTGATTGACCTCTGGTATGGTGGGTAAAAGGTAAAGGTTCCTGTAAACGCAGAACCATTTTGCAATTTCCGTCATGGTATGAAGTAAGCCGCCTCTTCTGGAATCTATAGATGGAAGCCTTGAGAGAGAAGGATCCCCCTAATCACACATTTAGGTATTTCTCAGATCGTCACAAGGGCAGAGTCTTTGTCACTGTGATTTTGAAACAAATGACCTGAGTTCAGATTTCACCAAGGATTTGACCTGTGTATCCTGTAGCAAAGATTGGTTCTGCCTCCACTGCCATGTTTTCCGGGAGTCCCTGCAGAGGAAAATATCTAAGAAAACAGGTGCATGATCAGAAATCATACGAGGCCAAGTGTACCCTGTGAATGTCTGAATGCTTTATTAGAAAATAGTCGATTCTGAAATACGATTTGTGGACAGATGAGAAAAAGGAATAACCCCCCCAAGTGCCCAAAAACAATCCACCATTTGACTGGTGTAAACATCATGTGGCAGCAACAAAAGAGTGGCAAGCCAGCTCCTTAGTGCTATAAAACAGCCAATGGCTGCCCAGAAGCAGGAGGTGAGTGCTACTGCCCAAAGCAATGCTGTTGCAATGAGACTAGTTGAATTTATGCAGATTTCAGCAACTGATGATGCAAACATTTTTCCAAGTGGCCTTGAGAGGAATGCTGTGCAAGAAATACGGCTATGGTGCTGCTTCTTCTGGTGGCAAAGTGTCAGGCAACCTACTGGGTGATGGGCTGTGGTAGCAACACCTATGGCAAATTTAAAGGAATTTTCTGCTAATGGAGAAGATTCACAGTGACCGATAGTCTTCAAACTTTAGTTTAAGAAAATACATCTCCCATGGAAACAGGTGAGTGTGTTTTTCCAGGACACAAGATCTCCAGAGAAAGCAAAGGTCCCGCCAAGGAACTGCAAGGGTAGCAGGGAGAGATAAAGCATGCTGTTGCCAAATTTCTCAAGGTAAACCAGCCACACAGAGATCTACACTACATTGTCAAAAGTATTGGGGCGCCTGCCTTTGCACGCACATGAACTTTAATGGCATCCCAGTCTTAGTTTGTAGGGTTCAATATTGAGTTGCGCCGCCCCCCCCCCCCCCCCCTCAGTTATAACAGCTTCAACTTTTCTGGGAAGACTGTCCACAAGGTTTACACAAGGTTGTATCTATGGGAATGTTTGACCATTCCTCCAGAAGTGCATTTGTGAGGTCAGGCACTGATGTTGGACGAGGAGGCCTGGCTCACAGTCTCCACTCTAATTTATCCCAAAGGTGTTCTATCAGGTTGAGGTCAGGACCCTGTCCAGGCCAGTCAAGTTCCTCCAGTCTTGTTTATATACCCAAGTAACTTAGTGACATTAAACTCTTTATTTTTTGAGTATTTTCAGCAGCTTATTAAAATTTATAGAATATGCGGCGTCTTTATCTTTTAATCCTGGTCTAGTTTAAGCTGGTGCCCCAGGTCTTCTTTTTCAGGGTGGTTCCTTTCTTTTGAAGCTTCCCATGAACCACCCTTGCATGCAGAGACTAGAGTTGTGTCTCCCTACAATGTGTGCATCAACAGAAATACACAGCCTTGTAGCCTAGAATGACAAGGCAATCCTTTGCTCCTCCCTCCTTCCTCTTTTCCAAGCTAATAGATTGGCTCAAGACTCCACTGTTCACTGTCTTCTTTCCTGTGCAAAACAGAAATTCAGGGAAGCAGCACAGAGAGCAGGTGCCAGCAGCATTGAAATCTGGGTTCTCAACTTGTGGCCCTCTAGTTGTTTAAGAACTATAAGTCCCATGAGACATTGCAAGCTGCTGACCGTTACAAGCATGAATCCCAAAGTCAGAGGCATGATGGGACTAAGTAGTTCTGCAACAGCTAGAGGGCCACAGGTTGAGCAACCATGCTGTAAATGCTGTGGTAATTTTAAAATGATGAGGGTTTAACACTACTTTAAGCAACATGCTGATGTAAAAGTTGTGGGGTATCCACTTAGATATCCCTGGAAACCTCAATGGGGCTGGAGTACCAGAGCCAGCGGCTTCTCAAGGCAACTCTGGTGGTGCCTGGTGGGTGAGGGTGTTCTTTCAAAGGTTAAAGAGAATAGGTATGGGTTAAATGAAGAGCCAAAGGCTCATAATGTTTAAAATATGTTATTATGCAGTTATTAAAGCGGAACTTCAACTGCAAAACTTATAAGCAGGAGGGATTTTTATTGTAAAAGACACATACTACGACTTGTCTGCAATAAAGGTTTCTTACCTTCCTCCTTGCAAGATGCTTTAGCATGTGCAGCTCAGTGTACATTCTTGACACCTCAGTGCCAGGATAAATTAACTGATTTAATTCATCTTGGTCCAGCCAATTGAGATAGCCAAAGCCCCTGGACTCAGAAGAAGCTGGGAAGAAGGTGCTGGTGCTGGCGAGAGAACTTACAAACAATGCATCACTAGAGGGACATTTTTGAGGGTTTAGTTCAAATTTAAATCGATGGTGTACTAAACAATGTTCCTGTTGAGGTTGTGGCAGCTAGAAACACTCTGCCCATTGACTTATATGGGCAGGTGGATGTCAGCAGAGTTGTGTCCGCTAACACCCATCTGCCATCCGATCCGACAAGATCCACTGAAAATAGAGGGATGGCGATATGTTCGCCATCCATCCATCGGATCAGATGGGATTGGATGAAAATGGACAGGCTGTCCATCTTCATCTGATCTTCCCATAGAGAACAGCGGGGCTCTGACAGGTCTGTTCCTGCACAGTGAGCAGAGACAGACCTGTCAGCCGCCTGCTCAGCGAGGATCAACGGAGTAATCCCCCTGCTGAGCGGATCCGCCCCGTGTGAAAGGGGCCTAAATTGCCTCCAGCATTGCTCCTGTTTCTCCTTGCCAGAGGCTGCCATTTTGCCGAAGCCCAGAGTCCCTGAACAGCAGTAAAGCTTTAGACTGTTAGCAGATTCACCTCTACATTTTCGGCATAGTGCCTAAAAATAGAGAGCAACGGAGCAAGTGCTGAGTATGGTGAGACAGTATCACTGGATTTTAAACAGTATAGGCACTTATTTTTAAAATTTTATATAGCTATACCTGCAATAGGTGCCAGCCTGAAGTTATCTATTTTCTGACTAAATTTCCACTTTAATGGCAATGCAAAAAGTCCCACGGTCCACTGCTGAGCTGCTTCCAGTTAATTGGGTGCATGGAAGGCAAGACAGAGGACTGCTAGACCATATTATGGAAGCCAAAATATCGGGGGCCACTCAATGTAACAGTGTGATGAAAAACATTTCTGCTTATCAAGTCTGATGTGCTCCTGGCCAGCTTACAATAAAGGGTGCTCTTTCTGCAACAGCAGGGCAACCCTCCTGCAATGGAAGGGCTGAGAATTGATGGGAAACTAGTCAAAATCCGGACTGTAACCAATGAAAGGGTTAAACAGTTGGTGTTGCAAAGTAGAGAGGGATTTATAAAAGTGTCAAAGTACACAAGTGTGGGTAAAGCATTTGGGGTCGTTGATAAACCCAATAAGGTCCCTGAAGTGCAAGGGGAAATGGTAATGTTGGATATGGAGAGTCGTGTCAGAAGGGTTCTCACCTGTTAAAAGTATACATAGAGACTTGGTTGCTTATACTAAAATGACAAATGTCACAACATTTGCCTATAGAGTATCAGGCAACAGATGAGTCTGTGTTTAATGAGGTTGCTGTAAGAGATAACCGCTCATCTGTGTGTACTCCTTCTGCAAACATTACCCTGCCTGAACAGAGTCTGAAAAGCAAATTGTTGATGTTACTGACAATGGTAAAAATGTAAATATATTGCTGGTTTCCAGATAGTTTGGTTACCATGGTATAAACCAAGAGTATGGACATTCCCAAATACCAATTTGATACGATAGAAGGGGCTGACAACTGCAGCAAGGTGGATACTCCTCAGTAAAAATGGAGATAGAAACTTCGGGTGGTATGGTACCATGTACAGTGAATGAAGAAAATGAAATAAATGTAAAAGTGTTGACAAAGAAAAAGTCCCATTAATAGGTTTTAAGTATATTTGTCCCAGACATCCAAAGCTAGGTCGACACATGCAGAGTTATGCTACTGCAAGACTCCATAAAGGTCTTAGGCTGTGACACTGTCTGGTAAGTATTTCCAGCTATAAGAATCACTGTAGTTTACAAAGAAATACCAAGCCACATAAATGCCCTGTTTGTAATACAGCTGGTGTGACCCAGAATATAATAGCAGACTTCGCTCTTGAAAACATACTTGTAAGAAGCTTCTGAAATGTGTATGCCAGTGTGGTGGCAAGCAAGTGTAGAATGTACCTCTGTTTGCATAATGCAGAGTTCCCCTTTCAATGCTTTTTGTGAGAGCAGAGATATCCCCAATCTGGGAGAGAGTGGGGGAAATGATCCTGGTGAAAAGCCATACAGGTCCTGTAGTGGGCAGTTTGATTTTGTCAGGAAATATTGGAATAAGGCTGGGGAGTGTCCATGATAGTAATATATGGCAGAAATATATTAAGAAAGGCACCGAGGGTTACTGTGATGATGTGGATACTTTACAGTTAAGATAATGAGTCATTGTTATATGGGGTTCATGAGTTGTTTTTTTTTAGATTATATCTTTTTAATGAAACATTTTTAAATACTGTACAAAGTGCAAAACAAAGTACAATCAGAGACACGGTACACTAAAGAGCAGTCATATGGCATGTTACAAAACAAATAAGTAATTCTTTTGGATACAAAAAATAAAAAAGACAAAAAAATACACATTCCTAGATACTGGGGTATATCAATACATAGTTCTAACAAAATGACCCTCAATATGCAGGCCCTCATTAACTTCCTATGTTTCGCACGTGACCTTGATTCTATGACTAAGTGGTCATTTAAAAAGAAAAAAAAAGGGAAGACAGAAGACATCTAGACCTCACCGCACCATATCTTAGCCTGATAAATCCAATAATCAAGAGTCACCAAATGTCAACAGTTCTCTAAATCTGGGAATTGTACAAAAAATGATCCACAGAGACCAAATTTCCAAAAATGTAGCATAACTATTGTATAAAGTAACAATTAGCTCTTCTAATCTTTGCAGCTATTGCATTTCATCCACCCATTTACAAAGAGATGAAGATGATTTCTGATTTCTAGGTATAAATTTATCTGCCAGCCATCAGAAAAAAAATCCCAGTCTACCTACTACTCTGTCTGCCCTTGTAACAGATTCCAATCCTAGGTTCATCGCTGCTCAGGTAAAATGGGCTTCATTGGATATCCACTCACAGATGCAGATTGGGCTGAATTTAGTGACACCTACAAAAAATCTGTTATTTTTTCCAAAGTTAGAATTATACAGCTTAAAGGTATTCATCATTCTCACCTTACTCCTGCTCGATTACATAAAATGGTTTTACGACTTTCGGGAAACTGTTCAGAGGTTGTGATCAGGTGGCTGATTTCCTACATTGTTTCTGGTCCTGCCCGATAGTCCAGAGATTTTGGGAGGAAGTAGGTTCTTTTATTTCTTCCACGCTGGGCTTTTCTAATATTTTACATCCCAAGAATTGTCTCCTGGGAATCTTTAGAGACCTGAAACTTTCTCAATATGCCAAATGATATAGAAGAAGTGCGTGGCCTCACATAACGATATGGGAGATATCAAAATTGATAAAATGTACCATCATCCGAGTTTAATTGGAATAGATGTTTGGGAGCGAGGGCCCCAACCCCAGACTCACCAGGGAAGATGCAAGCGGACTATTTCGGTACATGTGAAAGGAAATATATAGCAATAAGCAAAGAATATATCTAAAAGTGACAAGATTTATTGATACAACAAGCAAAAACAACAGAAAATATACTAAAAATATGCACAGATGACATGGAGTTTCGACTAGTTTCGTGGAATAACCTTTTAACATTAACATTTAACAATAACATTTTATCGCATTATATTTCATTCACAGATATAGTTCCTGATGAAGCGGTTATTCCGCGAAACTAGTCGAAACTCCATGTCATCTGTGCATATTTTTAGCATATTTTGTGTTGTTTTTGCTTGTTGTATCAATAAATCTTGTAATTTTTAGATATATTCTTTGCTTATTGCTGTATATTTCCTTTCACATGTCCCGAGATAGTACGCTTGCATCTTCCCTGGTGAGTCTGGGGTTGGGGCCCTCACTCCCAAACATCTATTTCAATATGCCAAATGCTTTTTACACATATTATACTTTTACTGTCCTGGAAAGTGTTGGTTTTACCTATACTGGCTTAAACTTATTAATGATTCGCCCCCTTGTATAAACTCACTTTCGAACTTAGGAAAAAAACAAAAGGTGTTTAATAAAATATGGGGCAGGTGGCTTTCTAACCCCTTTACTTTGACCTTTCTAGATCCAAAATATAAATGTTGTCTTTCCATGTTTATGGATAATGTATAATTTGTCATGGAACACGCAACTTCTGTTTGTTTTGTGCTTTCCCTGTGATTTGTAGGCACTGTGAGGCAATGTGAAGTGGCGTAATTGTTTATTGTTTCATTTTTCTTGGGGGGGTGGGTTTATTGGGGTTCACTTTGTACACCTGTTTGATAAAACTCAATAAACATATCTTTAAAAAAAAAGACAAAAAACACAGAGGACCCTTTTTAGCAGCAGTCATGGGACCAAGAGAGAATTGATAATGATGCAATTTGAAGAGAACAAATTATCTGAATACCTAATGTATGATTGTATATGTTAAATATAGCTGACCAAAAGGTGATAATGCAAGGGCATGTCCACCATAGGTGGAGCAGCGTGACTGGGTGACTTTGGCATCTTCAGAAAGATTTAATCTGAACCCACTGTTTACTGGATGAGTAAAATATGCTATCCAAAAGTCTAGTTAAAAGAACTGCCCTATAATAAAAAGCTAAACTGGGAAATCCCAGTCCCACATCTTCTTCTAATGAGAACATCTTATAGTAACCGTACTTGAGAACCTGCCCATATATATTGTATAAGGGCAGGTCATAGCACGTGAAAAAAATACTTTGGAGTCTTATAGGTAAGGTTTGAAATGCATATAAAAAACAAAGAATGATAAGTTCACCTTTAGTAACATGAGACATAGAGAGAGGAATAGTAATTATGAAATACCTTGGCTATATGTTCTGGAAGCCCAGGTTTCTATGACAGCGGCCTTCAGCTCATCTGAATTAATGGGTCTGCATCTTTCTCTTGACAATACCCCACAGATTCTCTATGGGGTTTAGGTCAGGCGAGTTTGCTGGCCAATCAAGCACAGTGACACCATGATCATTAACCACTTCAAGCCCGGAAAAATTTACCCCCTTCCTGACCAGAGCACTTTTTGCGATTCATCACTGCATCGCTTTAACTGACAATTGCGTGGTCGTGTGACGTGGCTCCCAAACAAAATTGACGTCTTTTTTCCCCACAAATAGAGCTTTCTTTTGGTGGTATTTGATTGCCTCTGAGGTTTTTATTTTTTGTGCTATAAACAAAAAAATAGCGACAATTTTGAAAAAAACACATTATTTTTAACTTTTTGTTATAATAAATATACCCAAAAAATATAAAAAAAAAAAAAAAAATTTTTCCTCAGTTTAGGCCGATACATATTCTTCTACATATTTTTGGTAAGAAAAAAAAAAAAAAAAAAAAAATCGCAGTAAGCTTTTATTGATTGGTTTACGCAAAAGCTATAGCGTTTACAAAATAGGGGAGCTTTATGGCATTATTATTATTTTTTTTTTTTTACTAGTAATGTCGGCGATCAACGATTTTTATCGTGACTGCGACATTATGATGGACACATCGGACATTTTTGCCACATTTTTGGGACCATTGTCATTTATACAGCATTCAGTGCTATACAAATGCACTGATTCCTATGTAAAATGACATTGGCAATGAAGGGGTTAACCACTAGGGGGCTAGGGAGGGGTTAAGTATGTCCTGGGGAGTGTTACTAACTATGGGGAGGCATGGTTATGTGTGACACGTCACTGATCTCTGCTCCCGATCACAGGGAGCAGAGATCAGTGACACTGTCACTAGGCAGAACAGGGAGATGCTCGTTTACATTAGCATCTCCCCGTTCGTCCTCTCCGTGAGGCGATCGCGGGTATCCCCGCGGCGATCGAGTCCGTGGGACCCGCGACCCGACTCACGGAGCTCCCGGCCAGCGGAGCGCATGCAATAGCACGGCGGCAAATTTAAAGGGATATATGGGTACGCCCATTTTCCCAACAGTGCCATTCTGCTGATGTACATCGGCGTGCGCCGGTCGGGAACCGGTTAAACCAGGTATTGGTACTTTTGGCAGTGTGGGCAGGTGCCAAGTCCTGCTGGAAAATGAAATCAGCATCTCCATAAAGCTGGTTAGCAGAGGGAAGCATGACATGCTCTAGAATTTCCTGGTAGAGGACCTCACTGACTTTGGACTTGACAAAACACAATGGACCAACACCAGCAGATAACATTGCTCCCCAAATCATCACCAACTGTGGACACTTCACACCTCATGCAACTTGGATTCTGTGCCTCTCCACTCTTCCTCCAGACTCTGAGACCTTGATTTCCAATTAAAATGCAAAATTTACTTTCATCTGAAAAGAGGACTTTGGACCACCGAGCAACAGTCCAGTCGTTTTCTCCTTAGCCCAGGTAAGATGCTTCTGATGTGGTCTCTGGTTCAGGAGTGGCTTGACACAAGGAATGCGACAGTTGTAGCCCATGTCCTGGATACTTTGCTTCACAATCCTCTCAAGGCTGCGGTTATTCCTGTTGCTTGTGCACCTTTTTCTACCACACTTTTTCCTTCCCCTCAGCTTTCCATTAATATGCTTGGATACAGCACTCTGAACAGCCAGCTTCTTTAGCAATGACCTTCAGTGACTTACCCTCCTTGTGGAAGGTGTCAATGACTGTCTTCTGGACAACTGTCAAGTCAGCAGTTTTCCCCAGGATTGTGTAACCTACTGAACCAGACTGGGTGACCATTTAAAGGCTCAGGAAACCTTTACAGGTGTTTTGAGTGTGACACCACGAGTCTAGAACATTGAACTTTTTCACAATAGTCAAATTTTCTGAGATACTGAATTCTGGATTTTCACTAGCTGTAAGCCATAATAATCAAAATCAAAAGAAAGAAATGCTTTAAATATATCACTCTGTGTGTAATGAATCTATATTATAGGAGTTTTGTTTTTTGAATGGAATTACTGAAATAAAATTAACTTTTTGATGATATTCTAATTTTTTGAGATGCACCTGTAGGTGCGAGTGTCTTTTTTGTATAGAACAGTGTATGAATGTACTTTTGAAGACAAATACAATTGTGCATGAGCCTTAGAATGTGCAGTACGGTTCTTTGAAAGCTCTCATTTGAATTTAAAATGCCCTCTCATATATATATATATATATACATATATATATATATATATATATATATATATATATATATATATATATATATATATATATATATATATATATATATATATACACACACACACACACACACACACACACAGTTGTGCTCATAAGTTTACATACCCTGGCAGAATTTATGATTTCTTGGCCATTTTTCAGAGAATATGAATGATAACACAAAAACTTTTCTTTCACTCATGGTTAGTGTTTGGCTGAAGCCATTTATTATTAATTCAACTGTGTTTACTCTTTTTAAATCATAATGACAACAGAAACTACCCAAATTACCCTGATCAGAAGTTTACATACCCTGGTGATTTTGGCCTGATAACATGCACACAAGTTGACACAAAGAGGTTTGAATGGCTATTAAAGGTAACCATCCTCAACTGTGATCTATTTGCTTGTAATTCGTATATAAAAGGTCAATGGGTTTCTGGACTCCTGACAGATCCTTGTATCTTTCATCCAGTGCTGCACTGACGTTTCTGGATTCTGAGTCATGGGGAAAGCAAAAGAATTGTCAAAGGATCTGCTGGAAAAGGTAGTTGAACTGTATAAAACAGGAAAGGGATATAAAAAGATATCCAAGGAATTGAGAATGCCAATCAGCAGTGTTCAAACTCTAATCAATAAGTGGAAAATGAGGGGTTCTGTTGAAACCAAACTACAGTCAGGTAGACCAACTAAAATGTTAGCCACAACTGCCAGGAAAATTGTTTGGGATGCAAAGAAAAACCCACAAATAACTTCAGGTGAAATACAGGACTCTCTAAAAACATGTGGTGTGGCTGTTTCAAGATGCACAATAAGGAGGCACTTGAACAAAGATGGGCTGCATGGTCGAGTCGCCAGAAGAACGCCATTACTATGAAAATGCCACAAAGTATCCCGTTTACAATACGCCTCAAACCTTCTGGCAAAAAGTCATTTGGAGTGATGAGACCAAAATTGAACTTTTTGGCCACAACCATAAACGATATTTGGAGAGGAGTCAACAAGAACTATGATGAAAGGTACACCATTCCTACTTTGAAACATGGAGGTGGATCACTGATGTTTTGGGGATGTGTGAGCTACAAAGGCACAGGCAATTTGGTCAAAATTGATGGCAAGATGCAGTATGTTTATCAAAAAATACCGGAGGAACTATTGCATTCATCAGCCAGGAAGCTGCGCATGGGACGTACTTGGACATTTCAATATGAGAATGATCCAAAACACAAGGCCAAGTCGACCTGTCATTGACTACAGCAGAATAAAGTGAAGGTTCTGGAGTGGCCATCTCAGTCTCCTGACCTCAATATCATTGAGACACTCTAGGGAGGTCTCAAATGTGCAGTTCATGCAAGACAGCCCAAGAATTTACAAGAACTGGAGGCTTTTTGCCAAGAGGAATGGGCAGCTTTACCATCTGAGAAGATAAAGAGCCTCATCCACAAAAGACTTCAAGCTGTCATTGATATTAAAGGGGGCAATACACGGTATTAAGAACTGGGGTATGTAAACTTTTGATCAAGGTCATTTGGCTAGTTTCTGTTGTCATGATTTAAAAAGAGTAAACACAGTTGACTGATAATAAATGGCTTCAGCCAAACACTAACCATGAGTGAAAGAAACATTTTTGTGTTATTCATATTCTGTGAAAAATGGCCAAGAAATCATAAATTCTGCCAGGGTATGTAAACTTATGAGCACAACTGTATATACATATATACACATATATATATTCACACACACATACACAAGGACTATCCGGAAAGCATCCAGCCATATAATATGAAATGAAAAAAATAGAGACATTTATTGAAGATACAAAAAACATTGTACATAGGTAGCAGAAGCCATGAAACAAATGTTGCCACAACACATTTCATGCCAAGATCCTGCGTCAAAATCTCGGACACCGTAGATTTTGGAATCCCAAGATTAGCTTCTAGTTCTCACACTGTCAGCCACCGATCATTGATTGACAGATTGATTGCAGCCCGTACAACATCTTCAGGTGTTCTGCTTATTGCAGGCCTTCCAGAACGTGAATCACTTTCAACAGATTCTTGACCAATTTTGAAACATTTTTGTTACACTTTTATTTGCGCTGCACTCATTGCATTGTCCCCGAAAGCCTTCTGAATCATCCAAATAGTGCGCGGAGGAACGTACTGCTGTTTGCTTAACACAAAATTTGAAGGAAATTCGGTGCTCTACTCGCTCAGTCACTTTGAATGCAACGGTCACAGAGTACACATGCTCACTCAATGACGTTCAGCTCCCCCACTAACTAGTACAGTGAAGTCATCATTGTTCACGCATGCACATTCCAGTCCACTCAGCTTGGCTGTCAGGTTACATCGATGTTGTGCAATATATACACACATAAATGTAATATATGGAAAATGTATGGGAAAAAAAAATATATGCACCAATACAAAACTCAGGAGATTGTTCACAAATGCCAGGAGCCTAGGCAATAAAATGGAGGAACTGTAGCTGCTATTATACGAGGATGTGGACTTCATGGGAACAACAGAAACTTGGTATGACAGCTCACATGACTGGTTGGCAAACATCCAACGGTGTACCTTGTATAGGAGGAGGAGGGGTGTGTCTATATATCAGGAAAGATTTATGGGTAGAAGAGCAGAATGACATAAGTGATGGGGCAAGGGGGGAGGTGGAGTCCGTATGGGTGGAACTCCAAAAGGTAAAAGTAAGCAGCAAATTACTAGTGGGGGTATGTTACAGGCCCCCTAACCTGAGGGAAGAGGTGAAGTTGGATCTCCTTTCACAGTTAGAAATGGCAGCGAGACAGGGAAAGGTCATCATAATGGGGGACTTCAACTATCCCAACATTGACTGGGTGGAAGGGACAGCCCACTCATTAAAGGCTTGCCACTCCTTAAAGCCGAGTTCCACCCAAAAGTGGAACTTCCACTTAATTGCTCCCCCCCCCCTTGGCACCTTTCAGGGGGGAGGGGGGTAACAGGGACCTGATTTTGACAGGTCCACTTCCCCACTTCTGGGAGACCGGGCCACGGCCCAATCTCCCAGAAGTTCAGCCCCCTCCTCCTTCCTCCACCGCCTGGCCAATCAGAAAGCGCTAGCGTGCTTCGGCATGTGCTGTAGGGAACCTACCGTGAAGCTGAAAGGTGTCACTGCTGGTTTCCCTTACCTGGAATGGCGGTGGCTGCACCCGACAGTCGATCCGAAGATCGGATGGGGTGCCAACATCGCAGGCTCCCTGGACAGGTAAGCGTCCATATTGTAAAAGTCAGCAGCAACAGTATTTGTAGCTGCTGACTTTACATTTTTTTTCCCCAAGGCAGAACTCCGCTTTAAATGTTCTATAGGACAATTTCATGTCCCAATAGGAATATTTCCGGACTAGAAATATAGAAATAACGCATTGCTAGATCTATTGACTACAAATGATACAGATCTGGTTGCAGATATGGAAATATGGGACAACTTGGGAACTAGCGACCACAGAATTATTACAGAAAATAAAAAGAGAAAAACTGCGCTGTACACTCAAAAACATATATGTGAAATATATGACAAATATTCCCAAATCATTAAACAAAGTGAAATTATAAGAAATCAAACTGGTGTCTAATTATTGTCACGTGCATATATAAAAAAAGTTGCCAAAACACGTCTGGGGAACGGCGTCAGTCACTAGATGAAACGTACGTCGGGAGGGTGACGCTCTGACATCATGGCCTTTCACTTGGACGGGCGCTCGCCAGCCGGCCGGCGATTTTCGCTCTTCTTTTAACTTCATAATTGTAAGTGTTTTACCTTATCCTAATAAATTTGTTATACGGAGTCACGCTATGGATACTTCTTCTTTACTCCTATGTTTGTGATTCGGGGAATGTTACCTCCCTATACCTGCCCACGGCTACGCCGCCAGAGAGATGCCCTAACGCTGGTTGGATATTCAGATCTTCATTTCATACAGTTTGTCTGCTGCCTGTCATAAGCGTACAGAGGGACGTTTTTGATCCATGTCCATCCGGCCTCCGATTTTTTGACAAGCTTATTAGCTTGCTATCTGGTAAGCTTGCATTTTAGGTGGTGGTGGATCACTATAATGGGTGTTTTCCTACTTTCGACTTCTCCACATTGATCCCTATGAATAGTGATCAAGGGTCTCTTCTCATTGCCCACTGGACATCTGTTCATCTGGTTATGGACTTGGTGTTTTAATTTCATTTTCACCACAAGTGTTTTGGCAACTTTTTTTATATATGCACGTGACAATAATTAGACACCAGTTTGATTTCTTATAATTTCACTTTGTTTAATGATTTGGGAATATTTGTCATATATTTCACATATATGTTTTTGAGTGTATAGCACAGTTTTTCTCTTTTTATTTTCTATATATTGCTGTGTATATCGCACATTGGAACTGCAGCTTATTTGTGAGTTTTTTTGAGCGCGGTGTTTTTCTACTTTTACAGAATTATTACATTCTGCATAAATCATAGGAAAGGGAGGCACGAGGGGAGTACAACACTACTAGATTTCCAAAGAGCCAACTTTTCTATACTGTGCTCAATACTGCAGGATATTAATTGGGACCAAACCCTTGAAACATTGAACACAGAGAAAAAATGGGAGTGCTTTAGGAACATATTAAATACAAGTATCACCAAGTGCATTCCAAGGAGTATAGCATATAGAAGAACAAAGGTTAAACCTGGGTGGCTAAACCAAAACTTAAAATGTCATATTAAGGACAAAAAAAATGGCATTTAAAACGTACAAAGCAGAGGGGTCATTATCAGCATTCCAACACTACAAGGAATGCAAAAAGAAGTGTAAGAACGCAATAAGGGCGGCTAAAAAAGAGACAGAGAAACATAGTGGAGGAGAGTAAAAATAATCCCAAGAATTTTTTAAAATGTATTAACAATAAAAAGGCGAGGTCAGAACACATAGGCCCCATAAAGGACGAGGAAAGGAAGGTGGTTACAGATGACAAGGAGAAGACAGCTGTACAAAATGTTTTCTTCTCCTCAGTCTTCACACAGGAAAAAGGATGGGTATAACACCCACGACTGTATTGTTAGCAACACACCACAGGATCTACTCTTGTGGCTATAATAGGCCAGAGGCAGGAAAGGATTAGAGAAGCTTAACATAAATAAATCACCAGGACCAGATGGCTTACACCCAAGAGTCCTTAAAGAATTCAGTCAGGTTATAGCCAGACCGCTATTCCTAATCTTTATGAACAGCATACTGACAGGAATGGTACCAGCTGATTGGCAAAAAGCCCACGTGGTACCAATATTTAAAAAAAGGGCAGAGATATATTCCAGGAAATTATAGGCCTGTCAGTCTAACGTCGGTAGTTTGTAAACTTTTTGAGGGGATAAGGGACCATATCCAAGAATTTGCTGATGAAAACAGTATCATTAGCAGTAATCAGCATGAGTTTACAAAAGGTCGCTCTTGCCAAACCAACCTATTAACATTCTAAGAGGAATTGAGCTGCCATCTGTACAAAGGTAGGTCGGTGGATGTGGTGTATCTGGATTTTGCAAAAGCATTTGATACATTCCCCCAAAAATGCTTAATCTACAAGCGGAGGTCTGCAGGCATGGACCATAAAGTTTGTTCTATGGATAGTATGGATAGTTTTAAAAGACTCCTGGATGTGCATCTTATTTCAAAAATTGATTTGCTTTTTGATGAGTGAAATAAGTATTTGACCCCTTCACAAAACAAGACTTCGTACTTGGTGGCAAAACCCCTTGTTGGCAATCGCAGAGGGCAGACGTTTCTTGTAGTTGGTCAACTGGTTTGCACACATCTCAGGAGGGATTTTGTCCCACTCCTCTTTGCAGATTCTCTCCAAGTCATTAAGGTTTTGAGGCTGACGTTTGGTAACTCGAACTGTCAGCTCCCTCCACATATTTTCTATGGGATTAAGGTCTGGAGACTGGCTAGACAACTCCAGGACCTTAATGTGCTTTTTCTTGAGCCACTCCTTTGTTGCCTTGGCTGTGTGTTTTAGGTCATTGACATGCTGGAATACCCATCCACAACCCATTTTCAATGCCCTGGCAGAGGGAAGGAGGTTCCCACCCAGCATTTGACGGTACATGGCCCCGTCCATCGTTTCTTTGATGCGGTGAAGTTGTTCTGTCCCCTTAGCAGAAAAACACCCCCAAAGCATAATGTTTCCACCTCCATATTTGACGGTGGGGATGGTGTTCTTGGAGTCATAGGCAGCATTCCCCTTCCTCCAAACACAGCAAGTTGAGCTGATGCCAAAGAGCTTGATTCTGGTCTCATCTGACCACAACACTTTCACCCAGTTCTCCTCTGACTCATTCAGATGGTCATTAGCAAACTTCAGACGGGCCTGTACATGTGCTTTCTTAAGCATGGGGACCTTGCGGGCGCTGCGGGATTTAAGTCCTTTGTGGCGTAGCGTTATTCTCCTGTGTAGTTCTGGCCCGATTCCTCACCGTTCCCATGATCACTGAAACTCCACGAGGTGAGATCTTGCATGGAGACCTAGACCGAGGGAGATTGACAGGTTCAGGTGTAGGTCTACAATCTTGTCCCTGACATCCTTGGACAGCTCTTTCGTCTTGGCCATGGTGGAGAGATTGGAATCTGGTTGACTGATTGCTTCTGTGGACAGGTGTCTTTTATACATACATACATTAAGAGCCTGCTCCTAATCTCAGTTTGTTAATTGTATAGAAGACACCTGGGAGACAGAAATCGTGCTGATTCATAGGGGATCAAATTATTTATTTCACTCATTAAAATGCAAATCAATGTATAATTATTCGAAATGCGTTTTTCTGGATATTTTTGGTATTATACTGTCTTTCACTGTTAAAATAAACCTACCATTAAATTTATAGACTGATCATTTCTTTGTCAGTGGTCAAAAGTATAAAATCAGCAGGGGATCAAATACTTTTCTCCCTCACTGTAACTATGTATACAGTATCTCATAAAAGTATCTCACAAAAGTATCTCACAAAAGTGAGTACACCCCTCACACAGTGGAAGAAGACTCCAGTGGGCAGCACAGTGGTGTAGTGGATAGCACTCTCACATAGCAGCAATTGGGTCGCTGGTTCAAATCCCGACCACGGCACTACCTGCCTGGAGTTTGCATGTTCTCCCTGTGCCTGCGTGGGTTTCCTCCGGGTACTCCGGTTTCCTCCCACACTCCAAAGACATGCTGGTAGGTTAAAAAGCGCCCTGAGGCGATTCAGTTCGCATAGGTAGCGCTATACAAGTCACTCATTCAGTGGCAATCTGTGAAGCTCTGGTGAACTTCATGCCCAAGAGGGTTAAGGCAGTGCTGGAAAATAATGGTGGCTACACAAAATATTGACACTTTGGGCCCAATTTGGATATTTTCACTTAGGGGTGTACTCACTTTTGTTGCCAGCGGTTTAGACATTAATGGCTGGGGGGGGGGCGTGTCCGGATGGCAGAGAGAGCAGAAGTGTAAAGCCACGGCTCCAGCTTCCGAGCGGCATCCTGCAGTCATCCTGAGCCCGATTTGCTCCAGAAAGGTCTTAAATTGTTCCCCATGGCTATGGGAACTTTCCAGGCTGGCATCCATGGTAAAATACGGGCCCCCGCGACAGTATCGATGGCGGAACAGGCGGCCGGGCACCGAAGGCAAGATGGCTCCGGGACACAGGCAGAGCAGCATGACATGCTGCTGCAGCCATCGGTCTCTGCTCTCCACAAACAACAGGCTGCAATGGTGAGTGAATTTGCCCCTGCTACTAGAGACACAGCCTGATCCACTGCAGTCCCACAGCCTCCACATGGACAGTGACAGCCCAGGCTCCCCCTCCACTGAACCTACCCTAGCCTCCATTATGCTTGCTATTCAGGACTGTAAAGCCTCCCTCAGTGCTCAAATAGCGTCAGAATGCATGGACTTTTCTCTCCTGAAGCAAGACGTACAAAACTTAAGGGATAGGGCAGGGGAAGCAGAGGAATGCATCAGCTCCCTTGAGGATGTTGTTCATCCCCTATCTGCCACAGTGAGGGATCATACAGGGGAAATGGCGGCCCTTCGTGCCAAACTTGAAGACCTGGAAAATCGTTCCCGAAGAAACAACCTGCGATTCGTGGGCTTCCCTGAACATGCAGAGGGTCCTCGCCCTGAAAAGTTCCTCTATAACTGGCTAAGGGAAATTTTTGGGTCTGACGCACCATCCTTTTCCCATGTGATTGAGCGGGCACATCGCACCCCTCCGGAGCACCACCCCGCTCCATTATTGCCCGGCTCCTCAACTTCCAAGACAAGGATGCCATCCTTTGCCTCACCAGGGAGAAAGGCCCCTTAAAATACAATGGCAATACCATTGCAGTATACCCTGACTTTTCAGCGGACGTCCAGAGGCAGCGCATCAGCTTCGCAGCAGTAAAGGCTCGATTACACACAGAGGGCCTCTCCTATGCCATGCTTTTCCCTGCAATGCTGCGCATCATTCATGATGGCAAGGCACAATTCTACACCAACCCCAAGGAGGCCATGGCATGGCTCAATGACTGATATGGAGTTCCACCAACACGCAGAGCAGTTTAAAGCCTGAGGCTCTAACCCCTACAATCCCCATCTACACTTGCCCTGAGCTGAATGTGGAGACACCTTTCTCCCTACACATGGGAGTTCCTCTACTATGCCCAGCGGACCGTTTTGGTTTTCCATAAGGATATTCCACCCCCCCCACAGCAGAACTGTGAACTGTTATCCTGTCATCCTCCACCCTTACAGACCAGACCTCCTTCCTATCGTCAGATCTGAGTCCCCCTATACAGGCTACTTGCATTTAACTATGCAATTTGCTCCATCTACTACTGAACTATGCTACATGCCCCATATGCAGAACCGTACGGGGGTCACTCTGGATTCCACTACCACCCCACACCAGTTGGTGGCGAGGCCATAGGACAGTTCTCCCCCAGTTTAAAAGGGGGCCCTTCAGGTTACTTCAGTTCAGGGATCCAAGGCTCGCTATGTTGGGGTTGGCTGAGGGGGGCAAAGGTTTTTTTGCTCTTTTTTTTCTCTTTTTTGGGACACTCTAATTTTTGATTTTTTTGCATCTTCTACGGGTACTGCCCAGGACAGTTTATGTTTTTTTTTTCTGGTTTATTAACTGATAGCTCATGCAGCTGCAAAGGCAGTTATATGTAGTATCCTGAAGATATGTTTAGATATGCTCAGAGTGGCATGGCCTACCAGGTATTAAGTGTGAAGGCATTTACATTTCTATGTGACTGTGATATGATGTATGACTTAGAATGGCAAAGCCCTTGAAGACAGTGTCATGGAACACTAGAGGAATGAATGCACCCCAAAAGAGATCCCTAGTCTTTTCGGTTTTAAAAAATGTCGTCCCCAAATTATATATCTCCAAGAAACTCACCTCACTGGCACTAAAGTGAGAACCCTTGGGCGTCCATGGCTGGAAAAATCTTATCACTCTACCCACACACACTATTCCAGGGGAGTATCTATTCTACTAGCTAAATCCCTTCCCGCTGAAACCTTACAAGTAACCACAGACCCAGAGGGAAGATTTATTATATTAACTAATTATACTTTTCGGTGGAGGTACTATCTAAATTGTCACTTAAGCTGCTGACCAGACCCCCTGGACCGATACTTTATATAGGGGACTTTAATGCCCTAATAGACCGCTTGGGAGGTGGTGGTAGGTCTTTTTCCTCCCTCCTGAATTGGATGCAGGTATATGATCTTACAGAGATATGGCGCTGGAAGCATCTGGACATGAGCCAGTATTCTTGCCACTCGGATTCATTCCACACCATGTCTCGGATTGACATGGCATTTACCACGGCGGATACCCTTCCCGTTGTCACTGCAGTCTCGTACCTACCCAGAGGAGTCTCGGACCACGCTCCTCTCTCTGTGGACTGCGCTCTCCTCCCAGATTCGGGCCCTGCTATCTGGCGTCTGAACTCTTACTGGTTAGAGGATGAGGTGATGCAGGGAGAGTGCAGAAAGGGTATTACGGGCTATTGGAAGGACAGCTTGGGAACAGTAGACTCCTCCACGGAATGGGAAGCATTTAAGTCCACATTGAGGGGCACCTTTATGTCCATCACGGGAGTCCTACGGAAAAACAATAGGCAACTCACGGGGGAATCTGAAACTGCCATGGTACAAGCAGAATCTGTTTACGCCTCTAACCCGAACCCTGACACAAGAGAAGAGTGGCTACAGAGACGCAGGGAGTATGAACTCCGTCTGTTAGACCTTACGCAGAAACGCATGTCACATGCTACTCAAAAATCATTTGAGCATGGTAACAAAGCTGGACGTCTCTTGGCATACCTGACCAGACCTGATCACCCCCTCATATCCATTCCGTGTATACTTACTGCATACTTACCAAAAAGGGGCAAATTAGTGACACCCCTGGGGACATCATGGAAACTTTTTTACATTTCTACAAATTTCTCAGTTGAAGAAATCGCAGTAGCTAGCTCACAAATGCCTGCTCATAAAACTCCCGGTTTGGATGGCTATCCAACCGAAAGGTACACACAATTTAAAGACATACTATCCCCATTTCTTTGACACATATACAACAAGGCTTTAGATACCTACTATGCGAGAAGCTTTGATTATACTTTTACTAAAACCCTGCAAGGACCCACTTAAATGCGAATCATACCACCCGATATCACTCATAAATGTGGATGTTAAGATCCTGGCCAAAGTGTTGGCAAATTGTTTAAACACTGTAGTGATGACCCTGGTACACAGTGATCAGGGGGGGATTTATACCCGGAAGGTCCACCAGAATGAATATCCACAGACTATTCCATAATCTGCAATACCCACATGACTGTCCTCCTACAAGGGCCATAATATCCCTAGATACATGTAAAGCGTTTGACAGTGTGGAATAGCCGTACCTCTTCCAGGTGTTGAAAATGTATGGCTTTGACCCCAGAATGGTAGCGTGGATAAAACTCCTCTATGCTTCCCTGAGGGCCCGTATTTGGGTTAACACTATAGTCACTGAGTACTTCTCAATCAATAGGGGCACAAGACAGGGGCTTCCACTGTCCCACCTTCTCTTTGCCCTGGCCATGGAGCCGCTAGCGCTACGTATCCGCTCCTCTTCATCTATAAAAGGTCTCCCCATTGCCACCATTGAGGAACTAATCTCGCTCTATGCGGATAACACGTTGGTGTACCTGGCAGACACCGATGTGTCACTCCTAACATTGTTATCCGAAATCAATACATTTGGAGACTACTATGGATTCAGGGTGAATTGGGACAAATCCAGTCTTTTCCCCTTGGACCCAGACGCAACTTCTCATATTTACCCAGACTCCAATCTGCAGGTCGTGTCCTCCTTTAGGTATCTAGGGGTTCTGGTGCAGACACCTCTGTCCACTTACATTGTCAATAACTTAGACCCACTACTAACTCGCTTAAAGGAGCAAACTAAACAGTGGATGGACCTGCCCCTGGATCTCATGGGGAGGGCAAATAACCTCAAAATGATCTATTTACCAAGCCTGCTATACATCCTGGCCAACTCCCCATGCAAAATACCTAAATCTATTTTTAAAAGTATAGACACAATCTGTACAACGTTCCTGTGGAATGGCAGATCCCCCAGAGTGGCGCTTGAGACACTAAGGTTACCGACACACCTGGCAGGATTGGCATTCCCAAACTTCTTTCTATACTACCTAGCATTTCAACTGGTGCATATCCATGACTGGCTACAACCGATAGCAGCAAATGCATGTACTACCACTGAGGGGGCCATTGTGTCCTCCATGGAAACCCTTCACAATATTGTTTACAGGGGCAAAGTCCCGCCCCCCCCCGGCACCTCCATGCTGGCCACATCCCTTTCATTGTTCAAATACATCACCACCAAAATAACACGGCACACACGGTCGGTATCCCCAAATAACCCTCTATGGTTCAACCCCACCTTGCAGGAACTTTACTCTTTACCTGACCCTAAACGTTGGTACTCCAAAGGGATTAAATACTTTTGTCACCTATACACTGCACAAGGCTTTAAATCCTTCCATCAGCTCAGACTTGACTTTGACTTGCCGCACTCATACCTGTTTTACTACTATCAGCTCAGACATGCTATCAGAGCACAGTTTGGCTCCTTAGATGACCCAACTAACCTACCACCACTAGAGAAACTGCTGAGACAACCTAACCCTACCAAACTTATATCTACTTATTACGCTGCCCTAATGACTGACTTTAACCCTAGATTTAGTAGGGCCCAGGAAAAATGGATCAAGAGACCTCATTATACAGGTAAAAATTTTCCATCAATCTCACCTCACCCCAACCAGGTAGAAAAAGATGGGTTTGTCACCCACGGCTGAATGTTTCCGCGGCTGCGGCCAAGAAGCCGACTTTCTACACTGTTTTTGGGCATGCCCAATGGTTCAGGACCTCTGGGCAGAGGTGGGCTCCTTTATCTCCACAGCCCTAGGCCTCCCTAACATTATTCACCCCAAGAATTGTCTGCTGGGCATCTTTGGTGACCTGCAAATATCGACGCATTCTCTACTTTTATGTTAGAAAAGTTATATTGTTGTCATGGAAGGGAACACAGACCTCTTTAAAAACCTTATGGCTGAAGCTAATCAACGATGCTATCCCAATGTACAAACTTACCTTTGAACTTCGGAAACGAAGCAAAATATTCCACAAAATATGGGACAGGTGGCTGGCTAGCCCCCTGACCCTCCCCTCACATTAGAAATAGATTGCAGGTTGCCTGTAGGCCGTGCTACTCTATATACTGTATATATAGAATTTTACTGGTGCTAAGTAACCAACACCTTGATTGTATTCTACATACGAATGTATGATGCTTAAACAATGTATTATCATAAGTCTCCCAAATGCACAAGCCTAGTATTTGATGCTGTATACCTATGATTGCCAAAGTTTTGTTTTTGTAAAGCATATTGTTTTGTTTTTCTCTTTTTTTTGGTTCGTCTGTTTGTCATAAAACTAATAAAAAATATCTTAAAAAAAAAGACATTAATGGCTGTGTGTTGAGGTATTTTCAGGGGACAGCAAATTTACACTGTTATACAAACTGTACACTCACTATTTTACATTGTAGCAAAGTGTAATTTCTTCAGTGTTGTCACATGAAAAGATATGATAAAATATTTACAAAAATGTGAGGGGTGTACTCACTTTTGTGAGATACTGTATATACACATTATATATCACCAAAGGCTGGATGCTTAACGGAGAGACCTCATATATATATATATATAGAAACACACATACATTATGTATATATATATATATATATATATATATACACATACACACACACATACATATACACATGTTCCTCCACTTCAAACTCGCTCATCCAGGCCTTTAGGTCTTGGTTTGTGCACTGGTCCAAATCATTTGGTGGAGAGGGGATTATGGTGTGGGGCTGTTTTTGAGGGGTTGGGCTTGGCCCCTTAGTTCCAGTGAAGGGAACTCTTAAGGCATCAGCATACCAAGACATTTTGGACAATTCCATGCTCCTAACTTTGTGGGGACAGTTTGGGGATGGCCTCCTCCTGTTCCAACATGAATGTGCACCAGTGCACAAAGCAAGGTCTAAAAAGACATGAATGAGCAAGTTTGGGGTGGATGAACTTGACTGGCCTGCACAGAGTCCTGACGTACACATTTTGTTTGGTCTAGACCATGATAAAGACAATATAAATAAAACCACTATACATTTCCTTTAAATATTCAATACACAGCAACTCAAGGTATTAAGCTCAATGGTGATGTGCATTTTCTGTAATGAAGAAGAATCAATCAGAAATTGATATGACTACTAGAACTTATGCCGCGTACACACGAGCGGACATTACGGTAGACTTTGACCGGCGGACCAGAGTCCGCCGAACAATCCGACCGTGTGTAGGCTCCACTGGACTTTTCCGGCGGACTTTTTCCCAAAAGCCCGCCGGACCTAGATTTGAAACAAGTTTTAATCATTCCGTCGGACTCAGTTTCTGGCGGAAAGTCCGCTCGTCTGTGTGCTGGTCCGACGGAAAGCCCACTCGTGTGTATGCTGGTCCGACGGACCAGATACCACGCGAGGGCAGGGTATTGCATTTCGTGCTCGCTGCAATAGGAAAAACAAATTTTCCTATTGCGGCGAGCGGGGGGCATACCAGGCCCTTAGGTCTGGTATGGATTTTAAAGGGAAGCCCCTACGCCAAAAAAACGGCATGGGGTCCCCCCTAAAATCCATACCAGACCCCGATCCGAGCACGCAGCCCGACCGGTCAGGAAAGGGGATGGGGACGAGCGAGCGCCCCCCCCCTCCTGAACCGTACCAGGCCGCATGCCCTCAACATGGGGGGTGCCTTGGGGGAGTGGGGCCCTGCAGGGCCCCCCCACCCCAAAGCACCTTATCCCCATGTTGATGAGGACAAGGGCCTCTTCCCGACAACCCTGGCCGTTGGTTGTCGGGGTCTGCGGGCGGGGGCTTATCAGAATCCGGGAGCCCCCTATAATAAGAGGGCCCCCAGATCCTGGTCCCCCACCCTATGTGAATGAGTATGGGGTACATGGTACCCCTACCCATTCACCTAGGGAAAAAGTGTCAATAAAACACTACACAGGTTTTTAAAATAATTTATTAAACAGCTCCGGAGGGGTCTTCCTCCGGCTTCGGGGGTCTTCTTCCGTCTTCGGGGGTCCCTCCGGTTCCTCTTCTCCCGGTGTTCCAGTTCTTCGGCCGGCTCCTCCGCTGTCTTCAGGCCACTCTCTTGCCAGCGGAGGTCCAGACTTCTGGGCTTCTTGTCTTCTTCCCTCTTCTCTTCTCCAGATGTTGACACGATGCTCTCTCCGGCTGGACTGCTCTCTGAGGGCTCCATTGTGACTTATATAGGTGGAGACCCCACCCCCTTATGATGTCACAGTCCCTGGGCATGCTGAGACTGACGTTTTAGGGGGCGTGGTCAACATCACCCGGTGACCACGCCCCCTAAAACGTCACAGTCCCAGCATGCCCAGGGACTGTGACATCATAAGGGGGCGGGGTCTCCGCCTATATAAGTCACAACGGAGCCCTCAGAGAGCAGTCCAGCCGGAGAGAGCGTCGTGTCAACATCTGGAGAAGAGAAGAGGGAAGAAGACAAGAAGTCCGGACCTCAGCTGGCAAGAGAGCGGCCTGAAGACAGCGGAGGAGCCGGCCAAAGAACTGGAACACCGGGAGAAGAGGAACCGGAGGGACCCCCGAAGAAGACCCCCGAAGCCGGAGGAAGACCCCCCAGAGCTGTTTAATAAATTATTTTAAAAACCTGTGTAGTGTGTTTTATTGACACTTTTTCCCTAGGTGAATGGGTAGGGGTACCATGTACCCCATACTCATTCACATAGGGTGGGGGGCCAGGATCTGGGGGCCCTCTTATTATAGGGGGCTCCCGGATTCCGATAAGCCCCCGCCCGCAGACCCCGACAACCAACGGCCAGGGTTGTCGGGAAGAGGCCCTTGTCCTCATCAACATGGGGACAATTTGCTTTGGGGTGGGGGGCCCCCCTCCCTCAAGGCACCCATATTGAGGGCATGCGGCCTGGTACGGTTCAGGAGGGGGGGGCGCTCGCTCGTCCCCACCCCCTTTCCAGACGGACCGGGCTGCGTGCTCGGATCGGGGTCTGGTATGGATTTTAGGGGGGACCCCACGCCGTTTTTTCGGTGTAGGGGGGCTTCCCTTTAAAATCCATACTAGACCTAAGGGCCTGGTATGACCAGCGGCGGGGCTCACAAGGTGTCAATCTCGCCGATAAAAGCGGCAAGATTGACTTCCTTTTCTAGTCCCGCGCACCTGAGTCACGTTCAAAATGAACGGACTTGTCCATGTGTGGGCAAGTCCGTTCATTCTGAAAGTCCGCCGCAACTCCGGCGAAAGTCCGTCGGAAAGACGGGCGGACTTAGCCCGCCGGAAAGTCCGGTTGTGTGTGGGCAAGTCTGTCCGTTTTAAAGTCTGGCGCACCTGGCGGACAAAGTCCGGCGTAAAGTCCGGCGTAAAGTCCGCCGAGCAAAGTCTGCCGTAAAGTCCACTCGTGTGTACGCGGCATTAAAATCTTTTTGCATTGGCTTACAGCACATGGCACATTGTGATACTGTGTTACTATTCGAGGCAAATTAGTGAGTGTGTATGTTTATATAGTAAAAATGTGTATATATACACTGTATATACACACACACACAGTATATACAGATAATATGCACAGCATCACTACTTTATTATACAGTTAAGAAAAAGCTTCCCTCAATTTCTTTGTCATGTGTTAAAGCCCTCTGTTGCCTCTCAGCCATTAACCATGGTATTGACACATAAACCCACACCTTATTCTGCAGGGAAGGGTTAAAGGCTCTTCTGCTGCAAATGGAACACAACACTATCTTCTGGGATTTTAATAAATGTAGGGAACACTGCTAGAAAAAGAGTTGCTGTCCAAATAGACTGACATACACAGGCCAATGTAGCCTCTAATGACAGAGTAAGATAATGACAGGCCCTACTCCAAATCAGCAGGAAGAGGAAGATCAATCTCGCTAGAGTGAAAGAAAAATGCAGCCTTTCCCCCACGTCTGCTCATCTCATACATATCTATCCGCAGCAGCTGCTCAGTACTGCAGCGCTCTGCATTAACTACACAGAGGATCAATAACAATTACACCTTCTCAAAAACATGACACATAGCGGGATGGGGCTGACATTTCACTTAGGCCAACACTGATCTCAGTTCATCTGATTCCAGCCTTAAATTCGTGTCAAGCCCAGGTCTACCTGGAATAAGTCCAGGGTTAAAATAAAAAAAATAAAAAAGCGAGGAAATAAAAATAGGTGCTTTTGTGTAACAAGAAAACACTGTCAACTAAAGCATTCTGCTGTCTGGGGACTTTTATAACGGGAAACATCTGCTGAAAGATTTGCACTGTTAAAAATACATAAAAGAAGCTGAAAAATGTTACGCTGCCTAAAATGGAAATATTGGTAAACATCTTTCAATTCTTACACATTTCAAATTCACTAGAGATGACTTTAAAACAAAAAGTCAGTCAATGAATGGAATACAGGAAAGCACTGCAACCACGCCAGATGTGAAAGTCTTCCATAGCTAAATATGGATCTTATAAAATTGAGCAGGCTTTTCACAGTGTAGCTAAGGGGGGACTTTTAAAGTGGTTGTAAACCGCACCTTTAAAAAAAAAAAAACAAAAAAAACCTGCAAGGCAAAGTCATAATGTGCTAATATGCATCACATACTAGCATATTATGTAACACCTTAGAACAAAGCCCTCCAGTTGCACACTGTCACTGCTGACAGGGCTTCCATCTTCCCCTGGTCTTCCTTCTGTGTTCAAGTGATTGGGCGAGCAGTAATACTTTACTACCACTTTAACACTATGCTGTACTGTATAACCCTCCATTCTCATGTTCCAGTGTCTTTGGCTTTGGTTTTGGCTGCAAGGACCTCAGAGAGATAGGGCATTGCTTAGAAACTGTGAATATCTGGCCTCCATTTTCACAAGCTTTATTTTATGGCCATTCAGAAAACAAAACTACATAACAGTTACGAAAGGGATTTAGGTAGTGGGGCAGATAGGTACATAACGGGAACGCAAGGAGAGCTGAAGTCTAGGAAGGTTGGTCTCCTACCAAAATACAGTAACAATATAGTTTGCATTCTTTCATTATTGCAGTGTAATTAATGTCTTTGTGTTTGTTTAGTTTTTTCATAGGAAGAGTTATTTTTTATCTAGGACAAGCTTTTAGGGGCCAACCCCTTCATCCAAGTCCAAGCAGTATTGTTATTGAGTAGACCAGTGCTCTCCAAACTCCATGCCGCCCTTTGCTCGCCTTTATCCAACCCTTGGGTTCTGCCCTTAGCAGAAATAGCCACCATGAGAAGAATGGGGAGGAAAATATAAATAAGGTTTGCAAAAACTAAAAAAAAACCCAGCAATTTTCTATAAGTATCTGTAGATTACTAGACATTTCTAAAGCCTTTGCTGTATTTTTTTTAGATGAGCATGAAACTCTTTTTTAAAAAGTAAAAATTCTATATTTTTTTAACAGAGAAGTTTTTTTTTATTTTATTAAAAAAAGACAAGACAGTACAAACACACCAAGTATCGTACATTGGATCTGACAACAGGTGATTACCGTATTTATCGGCATATAACACGCACTTTTTTCCCCTGAAAATCAGGGGAAAATCGTGGGTGCGTGTTATAGGCCGATCCCCGCCAATTTTGTGTGATCGCAGCGATCGCTGCTGACATACACAGCCGTGTGTAAATTCAAATATGGCGCCGAGACTGCAGGGACTCGGCGGAGCCGAGATACACATACCCGAGAGTCCTCAGCTTTTCTCTGCGCCGCTTACAGTCCCGCCCAGTCCCGCCATTGGACCTGTGTGATGTCCATCATAGGGCGGGACTGGGCGGGATTGTAAGCGGCACCGAGAAAAGCAGAGGACTCTCGGGTATGTGTATCTCGGCTCCGCCGAGTCCCTGCAGTCTCGGCTCCATATTTGAATTTACACACAGCTGTGTATGTCGGCAGGGATTGCGGCGATCACACAAGGATGCACTGGGGCAAGGCTGCACTGGGGTAAGGCTGCACTGGGGCAAAGCTGCACTGACATGGCTGCACTGGGGAAAAGCTGCACTGACATGGCTGCACTGACAAGGCTGCACTGGGGCAAGGCTGCACTGACATGGCTGCACTGGGGCAAAGCTGCACTGACAAGGCTGCTATGGACACTGGGGCAAGGCTGCACTGACAATTCTGCACTGGGGCAAAGCTGCACTGACAAGGCTGCAATAGACACTGGAGCAAGGCTGCTTTGACACTGACAAGGCTGCACTGACACTGACAAGGCTGCAGATGGACACCGATAACGCTGCATTGATGGGCATTTTAATGTACGTTTTTCTTCCTTAAACTTTACTTCTAAAAGTTTTTTTCCTTAAAATTCCCTCCTAAAATTGGGGTGCGTGTTATACGCCACCGCGTGTTATACACTGATAAATACTCTAATTATATGACATTAACATTGCATGTGGATGGGTTATTCAGCTCCAACAAGATGATGTACAGAATATAGAAGGTTTACATTACAGATTTGTATTATAAGATGAGTGCTACAATAGGAGGTGATCCTACAGAGACTATAAGTAGATGGAAGCAGACGAGCTAAACTGGTCCACTGGGGGCCGCACCTATCCCCCCAGCCGGAAGGGGGGATGGGGGGGAAGGCCCCACCCCTGATCAAAATTGAGCAGGATATAACCCTGAAATCTAGAAGGAGGGGGCAGCCCTGATCTCTCTTGCAGACAAGAGTGGAACTCTGATAAGAATTTCCACATGGGTCAACCACACCCAGTCGGGGCTCAGCCGCATGCATCAACCCAATTCGACCATACTTTATCATATTTTTGTGGACAATTTCTACTCTCATAGGTGATACGGTATAGTGGTAACACATTATTTATCATTTTTTGCCATGCCTCCCTGGATGGGGCCTGCCTTTGCTTCCATCTAAGAAGTATTTCTCTTCTAGCATAGAATAATGAGTAGTTTAGGCACAATTTAACATATCGGTCCCCTTCTATGTCTTCCAGATGACTCAATAATAGGGTTAGAGGGTCTAGTGGTATCGTAACTCCACATACCATTCCCAAAGTATCCGCCACCTAGCTCCAAAACGGGCAAAGTTTGAGACAGGACCAGACCATATGAAAGAAGGTGCCCGTTTCTAGTTCACATCTAGTAAAATTGGGGCTAAGTCCAGGATAAATTTTCGCTAACCTTTGTGGCGTATAGTAAGCCCTGTGTATAAATTTCAATTGTATAAATCTGTCCTTAGCCGCAATCATAGATGGAATAAATGCAGTTAAACATTCCTCCCATTCCTCCTCTCCCAAGGAGGGGATATCAACTTGCCATTTGGCCATAGATCTATTATTCTTAACCTCATGGGCTACTGTTAGGTGGACGTATAGGGAGGAGAGAGGTTTGTCCAGCATCCCCGAAATCAGGAGGCGCTCGATTGAATCAGGCTCAAGCGTCACCTGGGAGGGGAATTGGGCCCTAAGGGCATGCTGTAACTGCCAGTATCTAAATAGGAAAGTTCTCGGTAGGCTATGAGCGATTTGCAATTCTCGGAACGAAATTATGACACCCCGTGGCATGATCTGTCTTAATGTGGTGATACCCCTCTCGGCCCAGCTTGCCGGGTCTGGGATAGTAAAGAGATGAGGAAGCATGGGATGAGCCCAAAGTGGAGTGTGGGGGGAAATGTATGATTGTTTCAGGAGGGCTGCCCTGGAGGATCTCCACACCTGAATTGTGGTTTTCATAGGACCTGTCATTGCAGGGTCAGCCCTCGGCCCCCTGTATGGTAAATATGACCCTAGGAGGGCTACCTCCAGAGTGACAGCTGGATTCTGCCGAGGTTGCAAGAATCATCACCTTACCGTCACTAGGACTGCTGCCCAATAATATACCAGGAAATTGGGCAATGCCAATCCACCTCCAGACAGTGGGAGGCAAAGTATGTTCTTTGCTACCCATGGGGGTTTCTCTGCCCATAAAAAGGAGATCACTATACTTTCCAACCGGCGAAAAAAGGATCTGGGGATAGGGATCGGGGTGTGCCTGAAATAGTACAGGAATTTTGGTAAGTAAATAATTTTTAAGAGGTTGCCTCTTCCTACCGGGGTCAAAGGGAGAGATCTCCAGGTGGAACACTTCTGTTAAAGTTGGGTCAACAGTGGGTATACATTTTTGCCCAGGTAGCCTGTCATGTCATTCGATATTCTCACCCCCAGGTAGGTAAACTCGTCCACTCATTTCAAAGGGGTTCCTGTATCTATCTGGGGCATTGATTGGCAGAGGGGAAAAAGGACCGATTTATTCCAATTTTTTCGGATGCCCGAAAACCAGCCAAATTGTCAAACACGGCCAGGGCTGCTCTTAAGGAGTCAGAGGCCTCTGCCAAATAGAGGAGCTAGTCATCAGCATATAAAGAGATCTTCTTTATCACTGGGCCCACCTGTAGTCCCTTAACTGACTCGTCCGCTCTAAGAAGGATGGCAAGGGGCTCGAGTGCTAAGGCGAACAGGGCCTGGGAGAGCGGGCACCCTTGTCTTGTACCTCTTCCCAGCGCAAATACCCCTGAGGGGACCCAGTTGGTGCGGATACGGGTTCTGGGTTGGGTGTAGAGTAGTTGGAGCCAGGCCAGGAATCTAGGCCCGAATCCAAGTTTGTAAAGAACCGCCGAAAGGTAGCCCCACTCGACCGAATCGAAAGCCTTATCGGCGTCAAGGGATCTCCCAGTTTATCGGAAGAGGCAACCGATATGTGTGTGTGTAACCGACGGATGTTTATGTCTGTTCCCCTACCAGGCATGAATCCTGTCTGGCCTGGGTGTATCAGGCCCGTGATGACTGTATTTAATCTATTGGCCAGAATTTTAGAGAGGATTTTTGTGTCAACATTAAGGAGGGAAATGGGGTTATAGGAAGAGCATTGAGTCGGGTCTTTTCCTGACTTGGGGATGACTACTATTACTGCCTCATGCATTGAGTCAGGAAGGTGGCCCTCATCGAAGGACTTAGCTAGTAGGGATTGAAGCCTGGGGCCAGTTGTTCTGCATACATTTTATAGAATTCCACCGGGATACCATCCGGTCCTGGTGTCTTACCTGTTTGCATCATCTTAAGTGCCTTCTGGATTTCTTCGATTTTAATGGGGGCATCTAGTTTGTTGGCATAAGTTGGGGTGAGGGTCAGTATATCAACATCCCCAAGATAGGCTAACAATTCCTCAGAGTCATAGGCGACTTGGGAGCTATATAGTGTTTGGTAATAGGAGGCAAATCCACGATCAATTTCCTCAGGCGTGGAGAGCAGAGAGCCGTCAGTAGCCTGGATCTGTCCTATGGTCATACCTACGGATTGCTCCTTGGGGAGCCAGGCCAACAGGTGACCAGTCCTCTCCCCCTGTTCAAATATCCTCTGTGTTTGATGGAGGAGTCTCTTCTGCGTCAGAGTGGTCCTCAACAGAAGAATCTCTCCCAGAAGGGATTGCAATCGGGCATATGTCTGTGGGTCTGGGGACCTAACATATAAAGCCTCCTGTTTCTGCGCTTCCACTTCGAGGTTTGTGAGATCTTTTCTACGTTCCCGGCGAACTTGCTCTATGATGCTCTGGTACTGTCCCCTGGAGTATGCCTTAAAAGCATCCCAGACTGAGGAGGCCGAGGCTGAGTCAGCATTTATCCTCCAGTATGACTCCAGCTCATCCCTGTATTTCGGTTCCACTTCCGCATCCGAGACCCAATATCTAGACAATCGCCAGAGTTTGTCTGATGGGGCCATTGAGAGATCTAGCTCCAGGAGAACCGGAGCGTGGTCCGGAATACCTCGGGGAAGGATTGTGATATCCCGAACTTTAGGGAAAACAGGTCCTCCCACATAGACCAGGTCAATGCGGGAGAAGGTTCTGTAAGAGGCGGAGTGGCATGTGTATGCTCTGGCCTGGGGGTATTTCCATCTCCAAATATCATATAGACCGTAAGTGTCAGCCCAATCCACAAGCCCTTGGCGGGTCGTACCGGAGGTAAGGAGCCTATCTAGTCCTGCATCGTGAACCAGATTAAAGTCCCCTAGTATAAGTACATTTTGGGTGGAAAATTCAGTTATTTTGGCAGTTATTTGGTTCAATACCTGAAGGGAGGCCAGGGGTGGGAGGTATAGGCCTACAATTACCCATAGCACATTGTATAGTAATGCATGTATCAGCACATACCTGCCCTCCGGGTCCAGAGCCAAACTGAGGAGTCTGAAGGGAGGGTTTTTAGAATTAAAATGCTTACCCCTCTGGAAAATGTAGAGTGGGATGAGTGGTAATGTTAACCCATCCACGGCTTTTTTAAACTAAAGGTCTTCTTCCCCACCAGGTGGGTCTCCTGGAACACACATATGTGTGGGTGGTAGGCTTTGACAAATTGGAATACTAGGGAGCATTTAATAGGATAATTTAGGCCTCTTGTGTTCCAGGAGATTATCTTAAGGGAAGACATCTGCATTGTCTAGAAATGGTGTAGGATGATAGGTGTGGGTCAGACATCCCCCATCAGAGCGTCTGGGCCCGGAAGAGCACATAGGAGACATTAGCAACCATGTAATATTAGTCAGAGCAATCACCAACAGTACTGTCATAAACCAAAAAACCATAAAAACAATAACTCAGGGTCTGCAACAGCAGTCCAATGTAACCAACTGTCCCCTCCCCCACCCCGCCCATCCCCCCAACATGGCAGGAGGGCCTCCATCCCCAAACATAGGTCGGCTTTCCAGCCTAACATGAGGGCAATGTGCAAGAGGTACCTAGCCTCCCACTTCAGACCTGGCTGAAAAACAAAAAAATCATTTTCCAGTCCAGCAAGGATATTGAGTGTAGATCTCCCGGATCCCCGGGGACACATACTTCAGAACACGGGGGTACATAACATAAAGATCAACCCCGAAACCATGAAAGTTATTGGCTCGTTATAGCTGTATGCCCTGTCCCTTCTGTGAGTATGACAAATCCAAGTATTTGAGGAGAGAAAGTAGTCCCAGTCTCTGCAACCCGTGTCTCCCCCCCGGTACAGTAGAGGGGGGAAGGAGGGAAGAAGTGATATCTCTTCCAAGCGTCCCCGTTGCATCGGGGTGCCTCCGGGCAGGAGCATAATAGGAGGGCTGCCATTAGAGACAGGGGGAGACTGCACACCCAGGTTTACTACCGTCTGCAAGTTACTCAGTTTCTCTAAGGAGTCAGCACCATAAGGAAGGTAGATCTTATGCTGTCTGTAAGTGCAGGACCCCTAGGCATTATAGTAATGGGAGCAAACACTGCCCGTCCCCCCCGCTATAGACTGCAGCTCCGTGACTCAGCCGGGGAAGGAAAGGAACAGTCCCCACGCCATCTTGAGTCTTCTCTTGCCCGGGGTCCCTCGGGCAGGAACATATAAGGAGAACAAAAATCCACGTGGGAGCCGCAGCTCACAACTCAATACAGTTCAGCAGTGTTTCTTCTATGCTCAACAAGGGTAATGTCACAGTTCAGGAGAATATACAGGGGGAGGCTCAAAAGAACACTGGGCCAATGTGTAAAGGGCAGCATACCTGAGAGGATCTAGCTGGGGAGTGTCTCAGCCCATGCTGCAGCGTCTCTGGGTGAGGTGAAGAACTGAATCCTCTCCCTGTCCTGGACTCTCAGCCTGGCTGGAAAGAGCATACTGTATTTTACTCCCTTCTGACGTAGCAGGCCTCTGACATGATCGAAAGCTTTCCATTCGCGCTGGGTCTCCACCGTATAATCCGGGAATATGAGGAGCTTTGTGTTCTCGAATTTAAGTTCTCCTTGCAGTCTAGCCGCCTGCAGCACCATGTCAGGGTCCCGGTAATGTAGCAACTTGAATATAAAAGTGCGCGGGTGGGCTCCCTGAGGACCTCTGGACGCCGGGATACGGTGGGCTCTTTCAATAGAGAAATGCAGGGAGAATTTAGCTCTAGGCAATAGGGATGGTAGTAGCCCCTCCATGAATTCGACTGGATCATTACCCTCAGCACCTTCAGGAAGGCCGAGAACACGCAGGTTATTACGCCTGTTCTGGTTCTCGGCATCTTCAGGTCTTATTTCCAGGTTTTTCACTTTTAATTTTAGGGCCTCAATGTCTGTATGGTGTTCCCTCTGAACGTCCTCTGTCTCAGAGACTATCTCTCTACCTCCGCCACTCGGTCGTGGAACTTGTCCATGTCTCTACGGATAAGAGCGGTTTCAGTCTGTACATGGTCAATTTTCGTTGTCAGCGCGGCCTGGCATGTTGTTATCGCCAACATTAGGGCGTCAAAAGCTGCCGAGCCAGCCTGTATGACTCCGTCAGGCGGGGGATCCGTCTGAGTCTCCATGTGGTGAGCCGCGTGTACTATAGGCCGTGGGACGGGTACTCACAGAGGTCACGATGTTGCTCTTTTGGCGGTATCTTCTGCCCCCAGGCATCGCCGATCCCCTCGCAGAAACTTCGCTGAGGGACAGCTGTGTTTTAGTCCTCTAACACCAGGATCGTGGCAGGATGAAAAGCCGGAGACGGGAGCTCAGCTAACACGCGTCCACTCCCAGCGTTGTCTTGGACACGCCCCCCAAAAATTATATATTAATTTCCACAATGTATTTCAATTATTTCCAGCCAAATCCTATTACTCTGAACAATCTTGAAGTTTGTAAACTTACTTTTGAAGATCCCCACACATTTCCTTCCTTGAATTCTGAGACACGTATTCACTACACCCTGCTGATAGGCACTGCTGTGTCACACATTTCACAGAGCCTGCCTTGTGAACTACAGAGGTGCTGAGAGGAATTACAGGGGTCAGTGCTTGCAGGCAGCAAGGTATCATGGGATATGTCATCCTTAGAAATCAAAAGTAAACGGAAGAAGAAAAACTGAAAAGAATGCAGGGAATCCAGGAAGTTGTGGAAAAAGATGGCCAGCAGACAGGCAATAATCACAGCATTTTTCAAGTAAGCTTATATTCGATTGTCAAAATAACTATTGTTTGTATTGTCTTACAATGCTAATGTTATAAAATGAAAGTGTATGCTGTGACCATAGAAATGTTTTAACGTGGTTGTAAAGTCAGAAGGTTTTTTTTATCTTAATGCATTCTATGCATTAAGATAAAAAGCCTTCTGTGTGCATCAGCCCCCCCTAATACTTACCTGAGCCCCCTCTCTATCCAGCCATGCTGTAGGATTGTCTTGGCTGCCCGTGACTCCCCTCCTCACTGGCTGAAACAGCAGTGTGGCGCCATTGGCTCCCACTGCTGTCAGTCAATGAGGAGAGAAAGGGGGTGGGGCCAGGCCGCAGCTCCATGTCTGAATGGACACAAGGAGCTGCAGCTTGGCTCGGGTGCCCCCATAGCAAGCTGCTTGCTGTGGGGGCACTCGTCAGGAAAGAGGACCAGGAGAGCTGAAGAGGGACCCGAGAAGAGGAGGATCCAGGCTGCTCTGTGCAAAACCACTTCATACGGCAGGTAAGTATAACATATTTATTATTTTTAACAAAAGAAAAATTTGACTTTACAATCACTTTTCACAAGTTCTACTTGCATGCAGCTAATTCAGGATGAAAAATTAAAGTACTGAGTAGGTAATCTAGGTTCCCTGTATACAACTCTAGGCTTAAAGTAGAACTATAGGCAAAACTTATGCTTGTCATTTTTTTCAGCTTCCTTGCTTATACCACAAAGTAACCTTGCTAGATAGATGCAAGCAAAACAATAGAGTAAGGGAGGAGTATAACCTCCTTTGGTTTTTGACATCTGTGTCTCATTGGGGAGATTTTCCTTCACTTCCTCTCCCATAAGGAAAACAGGAAGTGAGAGGACATCCCTCCAAAGTGAGGAAATCCTTGGTTGTCACCAGGAACACCTGTTCCGGTGGAAATTTGGGATTTTGTTTTACCTCACTTCACTTGACCTCTACACCCTCCCTTATGAAATGGGCGACCAATCTTGACTCCATTAAGGACCTGAAACATCCAGAAAAGAACAATTCACACACTTGGACCGACTGGTCCATGCTTCGCTACTTTTCAGAGTTTCTTAATTGGGTCAAGGAAGATACTAACTCAGTGCCCCAGCCATGATGGAATGTCCCTATCCCGCCATCCATACCCCCATTCGCTTTTCTATTTCTCCCTCTCCACCAGTTACTCATCAGCAAACTCTCTACCCCATCCTTGCTCTGCACCATACTGGTTTGATTATTCCCAGTATACAAATTGACAATCCTATTGTTTGAAATTCACTACCTCCCATAATGCTTTCTGATGATGGTATCCTCACGGTCTATTTGTCAGTATTAGTGTCTGTATATCCATGTAAATTTTTCATATGCAACTTACCATACTTTGGTGGAGCTGTATTTCGCTATTTTTGTATGCGTTCTACCTCATGTACAGTAACTGTAACTTCAGTAATACAAACATTTAATAAAATAAGATTAAAAAAAAAAACTCAACAGGTGTTCTTATTCCGCTCTACTACCCAAAACTAAAAAAAATTTGTTTTGCATTTAGTTTTACTGTAAAAGTCCTTTTGTGTGGTTATTCTTTACGTTTATACTCCGCTCTCTCTGGAGTTCCACAATGTGCAGTCTATGGGAGCCCTGCATTCATAGTTAGAAACTCTCCAATTAGTACCTTGCTTCTTCTGCAAATGCACAGAGAAAACCCCATTCATCAGCATTCTGCTGATCCAGCATTTGTTGACTACTGCATATGATAAGCACATCATGGACTTTTGATTAGCTTGAAAACACTGTTGCTATGCAGTGCATAACTCCAGTAAGACTACAGCATAATTCTCAATTCATGCAAGAAGCACACATTTCACATTAAGTGCATTAATAAGCACAATCTTAAACTTACACTGCAGACAAAATTAAGCCTTTACAGAGATGCATCACAGGGCACCATGCCCAGTACTTCATTTTTTTTTTGTTTTAAGTATTGCTGTGACATACCATCCCACCCTGTTCCCAGGGAGAAAAAGTTACAACAAAAGTCACTGGGAAGTGTTCTCTGGATTCTAAATACACTATAATATCAAAAGTATTGGAACAACTGCCTTTACACACACATAAACTTTAATGGCATCCCAGTCTTAGTCCATAGGGTTCAATATTGAGTTGGCCCACCCTTTGCAGCTTTAACAGCTTCAACTCTTCTGGGAAGGCTGTCCACAAGGTTTAGGAGTGTGTCTATGGGAATGTTTGACCATTCTTGCAGAAGCGCATTTGTGAGGTCAGGCACTGATGTTGGACTAAAAGGCCTGGCTCGCAGTCTCCACTCAAATTTATCCCAAAGGTGTTCTATCCAGTTGAGGCCAGGACTCTGTCCAGGCCAGTCAAGTTTCTCCACCCCAAAATCGCTCATCCAAGTCTTTATGGACCTTGCTCATTTTGTGAAGGGGGGGGATTATGATGTGTGGTTGCTTTTCAGGGGTTGGGCGTAAAGGGAACTCTGAAGGCGTCAGCATACCAAGACATTTTGAAGAATTTAATGCTCCCAACTTTGTGGGAACAGTTTGGGGATGGCCCCTTCCTGTTCTAACATGAGTGCACACCAGTGCACAAAGCAAGGTCCATAAAGACATGGATGAGCAAGTTTGGGGTGGAGGAACTTGACTGGCCCGCACAGAGTCCTGACTTAAACCCAATAGAACACCTTTGGGATGAATTAGAGTGGAGACTGTGAGCCAGGCCTTCTCATCCAACATCAGTGCCTGACCTCACAAATGCGCTTCTGGAAGAATGGTCAAACATTCCCATAGACACACTCCTAAACCTTGTGGACAGCCTTCCCGGAAGAGTTGAAGCTGTTATAGCTGCAAAGGGTGGGCCAACTCAATATTGAACCCTACAGACTAAGACTGGGATGCCATTAAAGTTCATGTGCGTGTAAATGTAGGCATCCCAATTCTTTTGGTGATATAGTGTATTCTGATTTTAGTACTGCTGTATTGTTTACTGGAAATCATTATTAGCTTAGTGATTGGTTTGCTAGGAAGGGCTTTTTAAGATATTTTTTAGTGCACATTGCTAATGACTTCTGTGCGCAAAACATTTGCCAGAGTTGTTTATTTCTTTCACACAAAAAAGTAACTTGCTGGCAAAAAAGTTGCCCTTTGACCTCAGCTTTAATGCTTTCCAATGTATTAGTGAGTGCTTATTTGTATTAGTTTACATGTGTGTAATTGCATGTCATTTTGGCATAAGGCATACTACACAGGGAGCGTAGAGACCTATTAATCTGAATACGCACTGGCATTGACAACATGTGAACTTGCCTCCAGATCCTTTGCACTAAATGTCTCAGATCTGTTGTGGAATTACTCAGTACCAGGATTCTGGCACTAAAAGCTACTGACGTGTACATCTGCCCACTATTGATGCTGAAGGACTTTTTAATGTTGGTATAATTGATGGCATATGCTTAATAAGGCATCCTTGGTCATTGACCTACTGAATCTGAAAAACCCACCATGAAACTAAGAGTGTACATATATTCATCGATTTCAAAAATAGTAGGGGGCTAGCTATGGTGTTCAGGTTGTCCTGGTAGAACAAATCTCAGCATAGCAGCAGGTGTGGACCTAGGCAACATTTGCTGCACTAGCCCTATAGTCACTGGAGCACTATATGCTGAACAGTCAATGACTTCTGTAAGAAGCATACAATGACAACAGGAAAAGTCACTGGAGGCCTAGTTTCCCAGTGGTTGCATTGAGTTCTTGAGTTTCAACACTATTAAGGACCCAATGATGGAGGACTGAAGGAGAAAGGATTCACAGTGCAATTCATTAAGGACCTCGTCATCAAACGGTTTATTTTTAACACGAAGGGGAACAGGCGTTTTTGTTTAATTGTAAAGCCAATGAAAGGTGGTTAATAAGTGACTCACAGTGACGTCTATGTTGATAATGTCTCCATCCTCAAGAGGTCGGCTTTAAAAAGAAAAGAAAAGAAAATGACACATGTATTTAAGCCACCAATAGCGTACACTTCTATTTTAAGCCTATGATAATAAGCTGGGCAGCTATCACAATAACACTGAACCATGTATTAGTTCATTTAAATACAATGAGGGATATTTTTATAATACAGCTCAAACATATAAATCTGTACCAAAAATTTAAAAGCCAATTATACACTTTCCTAATTATCCAACATAAAAATAATGTAACATTTTCAAATGATGCAGTCAATTCAAGTATTGTTTGGGGTAATTGGGCAGTATCTGAGTTAAATGAACCTGTACTTTTTAAATAGAATCATATGACGCCAATGAGGAATATAGGGTAGATAGGTATTGCCTTTTTCTTTATAATTATCATACTGACCTCAGATTTTTTTTTTATTATTATTTAAGTTTAAGGTTATTCTAAAGGAACAAACAGTTCTACTTTGACTATAGCCGTGTATAGTGTATAGATAAGCTGTGCCCGCTTAATATGTGACAACTGAAAAGAGATTACACTGTATCAGATTTACTGTAGACAGCACTTCGAATTGCATTGCATGTATCCATAAGCAAATACGCTAGGACTACCAACAAAACACGGGCAAACCATATGGAAGAATACAATCTAGGGGTGGAGGTAAATCAGATTGGTAGATAAATCAGATATGGTAGATTATAGACTTGAAGTAAACCTGTGTTGTGTAAAACAGGCACCTAGAGGTAACTGGGCACACTGGGTTTGAGGGATTCTGGGTTACTAAACAAGAGATGGGGGAGAGAGAGATCAAATCATCCAGTTTACAAAAGTGGATGTGCTAGAACCAGACATAGCATAAAGGAAAGCATTCCTGCCGCTACTAGTACTGAAGTAAACATTTAAAAATGTCACTGCCAGCCCCTCTGTTTTATCTAGCCATACCACACTGTGTAAGTTTTTTTTTCAAACTAAGCCTCTAAATACCTTTTTCAGAGATCTTCAGGCCCCCCTCCCCCCCGGCTGACGTCAGAGGGAGATTTTGGCCCCTCCCGCTGTAGCCCTGGATCGGAGTTGAAGAACGGCCAGGAGTCACGTGACCGGCCTGAAGATCCCTGAAAAATGTGGAGGCTTTGTTTTAAAAAAAGATTTATACAGTGTGTTATGCCTGGATACAAGAGAGGGGCTTGCAGTGAATTACATTTTTAAGGTTACAAACACTTTAATAACAGCCACGTTGGCCTTGGCTTTGAAGAACGCTAACTGAACAATTATTTTTTTTATATTTTGAATTAAGAGGAAAATTCAGGTCATCTAAATACATACACTCTTTGTTATATTGCAACCATTTGCTAAAATCATTTAAGTTCATTTTTTTTTTCTTCATTAATGTACACACAGCACCCCATATTGACAAAAATTGTTGACATTTTTGCAGATTTCTGCTCCGTTGCCGCTCTTTTGCTAGCGGTGGCCCGGTCTTCTCCGTCGTCTTGTTCCCTCTTCTCTTCTTCTGATGTTGACACAACGCTCTCTCCCGCTGTAATACCGTGTGCGAGGTGCGCAACGACTTATATAGGCATGGGGCGTGGTTACCGGGTGATGTCACCCGGTGACCCGCCCCTTATGACGTCACAATCTCATCATGCCTACGGCATTATAGCGGGAGAGAGCGTCGTGTCAACATCAAAAGAGAAGAGTGAACAAGTCGACGGAGAAGACCGGGCCACCGGTAGCAAAAGAGCGGCAAAAGAGCAGAAGATAGCGGAGGAGCCCGGCAGAAGAACCGGAGAGCAGGAGAAGAACCGGAGACCTGGAGAAGAGGCCGGAGAGCAGGAGAAGAATCGGACACCGGGAGAAGAGGCCGGAGAGAGTGGAGAAATCAGAAGAGACCCCCGAAGTCAGAAGACCCCCGGAGCTGCCTAATAAATTACTTTAAAACCCTGTCTAGTGTGTTTTTTTATTGACACTTTTTTCCCCCAGGTGAATGGGTAGGGGTACGATGTACCCCATACTCATTCACATAGGGTGGGGGACTGGTATCCGGGGGCCCCCTTATTAAAGGGGGCTCCCGGATTTCGATAAGTCCTCCGCCCGCAGACCCCGACAACCAACGCCCAGGGTTGTCGGGAAGAGGCCCTTGTCCTCATCAACATGGGGACAAGGTGCTTTGGGGTAGGGGGGCCGCAGGGCGCCCCCCTTCCCCAAAGCACCCCCCCCATGTTGAGGGCATGCGGTCTGGTACGGTTCAGGAGGGGGCGCTCGCTCGTCCCCACCCCCCTTTCTGACCGGCCGGGCTGTGTGCTCGGATAAGGGTCTGGTATGGATTTTGGGGGATCCCCACGCCTTTTTTTTGGCGTAGGGGGTTTCCCTTAAAATAAATACAAGACCTAAGGGCCTGGTATGCCCCTGGAGGGGAATTCCCTCTCGCGCTTGCTGCGATAGGAAAATGTGTTTTTCCTATTGCAGCCAGCGCGAGATGTACAGTACCTGATCGCCGAGAAGGGATCGCGGTGGAAACACATTCTCGCGGACAGATACTGTACATTATCAGTTGATTAGGAGGATGTCATTTGCCTGTATATCATCCTTGTTTGACCCTCCCTTGTCCCTCTCCATCAGCTCTGGGGTCTCCATAATTTTGGAGAGTGCCTTGACTGAAAAAAGGTTGAGAAACACTCTAAACATTCTTTTACACATATCTGGTTCTAACTCTCAGGGGCTATTAACTAGATTGGAACCATGTGCTGTAGTGGTGGCACCGCAATACAACAGCAACAAATCCAGTGTGCACCCTGTAAATGGAACGCTCTATGAAGGGCCTCTCTACCTCTCCCTGTGGAGACAGCGTAATATTTACCCCTGCAAGAATAGAAAGCATGGGAACCTGTGAGGTCCCCCCCCCCCCCCAAAGACTGCTCAACCTCAGTAAACCCCCCCGCTGTAAGTGATAAGGAAGGAAAGCCAAAGACGAATGTAAGTGTGATAAACCATGAAAACAAGCATAGACTGGGTACTGCAATAGTAAGAGCACCAGGAACTAATCAACACAATACTCATAAATTAAGGTGGGTAGCCCAAAAACAAATAACCAGCCTACTTCTCTAACCATGTTAACCATGTATGTGGTGCTGTTGGATACACCAGAGAGGGTGCTCCATCACAGCACACCATAGTGTAGTAACTTGTAACAAGCTAAAAAGGAATTAAATGTTAAAATTGCACTCAAAAAGGGTGACAGATGACAGGTGTGTACAGCAAGTTGAGTTGTGGTGGTGCCTCAGAGCCGGCAGCCTCACATGGATTTCTCATCAGCCTTGGCCACAGGCACCCCTGCCTTTCTGCTTAACCTCACGCCTGTGGCCAAGGCTGGAGAGACATCTTTGGGAGGCTGCCGGCTCTGAGACACCACCACAACTCGCTATACCCACCTGTCATGTGTCATCCTTTGTGAGTGCAATTCTAACATTTAATACATTTTATCTCTTTACAGCTTATTACACTATAGTGTGTTTGTGCTGTGGCTCTCTCTCTCTCTTTGTTTAGTACTTCCCTGTGGCATGCCTATTGAGTGTTTTGCAGAGCGTATGTCCTCACAACCCCTTTCACCTGCCAGTATTACTAACTTAAACTTTTTGATACACGAAAGGACAGACAGATCATGTGACCTGAGATCTAAAAATGATTTTATGATACTTTCATGTTTTGTGAACATTTAGAATAGCTTAATATTGATCTAGTAATTTATCTGATATATCTGTATAATAATTTATAAAAAAAATCTTGGTTTTATCTGCATTACATGGGCAATTATTTTACTCTCAATAGCAATAATTTTTCAAGCTAACGCCATCTAAATGACTAACAACAGACCTTTAATGTGACTTGTCCAGATTACAAGTTCAAAATCCCAACATCAGTGTTTATTCCCTTTTATCCTATCCATTTTAGCGCTTGTGCAACATATCCAAAAAAAAACACTTAAATCACAGAAATCTTGGTAGGTCCTGGAGGTGTACAACCACTACAACAAAGTTCCCTTACCGCCAACCTCACTTTGGAGCCCTTTCCATTAATAGCTGCCCAACTTGCTGTAGGCAAAAAAAGGTTATTACTGACTGGTTATGTTTGAAATAAACTTGCACTGGTATATACCACCCTTTTTTGCATATTCATACACATTGTGGCTTTTAATTTAATGGGCTTTTATTAAAGTTTAATAATAGGAAGGAGAGAACAAATACATTTTAACACATACAGTTGTGCTCATAAGTTTACATACCCTGGCAGAATTTATGATTTCTTGACCATTTTGCAACAGAAACTACCCAAATGACCCTGATCAAAAGTTAACATACCCTGGTGATTTTGGCCTGATAACATGCACATAAGTTGACACAAAGTCGTTTGAATGGCTATTAAAAGGTAACCATCCTCACCTGCGATCTGTTTGCTTGTAATTAGTGTGATTAAAAAAGGTCAGTGAGTTTCTGGACTCCTGACAGATTCTTGCATCTTTAATCCAGTGCTGCACTGACTAAAATTTCAGCCACAACTGCCAGGAAAATTGTTCCGGACGCAAAGAAAAACCCACAAATAATTTCAGGTGAAATACAGGACTCTCTGTATCTGGTATGTGGTGTGGCTGTTTCAAGATGCACAATAAGAAGGCACTTGAAGAAAGATGGGCTGCATGGTCGAGTCGCCAGAACAAAGCCATTACTGCACAACTGCCACAAAGTATACAATATACCAAACAGCACAGAGGCAAGCCTCAAACTTTCTGGCACAAATTCATTTGGAGTGATGAGACCAAAATTGAGCTTTTAGGCCACAACCATAAACGCTACTTTTGCAGAGGAGTCAACAAGGCCTATGATGAAAGGTACAGAGGTCGATCACTGATGTTTTGGGGATGTGTGAGCTACAAAAGCACAGGAAATTTTGTCAAAATTGTTGGCAAGATGAATGCAGTATGTTATCAAAAAATACTGGAGGAAAATTTGCATTCATCAGCCAGGAAGCTGCGCATGGGACGTACTTGGACATTCCAATATGACAATAATTCAAAACACGAGGCCAAGTCGACCTGTTATTGGCTACAGCAGAATAAATTGAAGGTTCTGGAGTGGCCATCTCAGTCTCCTGACCTCAATATCATTGAGACACTCTGGGGAGAACTCAAATGTGCAGTTCATGCAAGACAGCCCAAGAACAGGAACTGGAAGCTTTTTGCCAAGAGGAATGGGCAACTTTACCATCTGAGAAGATAAAGAGCCTCACCCACAAATACCACAAAAGACTTCAAGCTGTCATTGATTTTAAAGGGGGCAATACACGGCATTAAGAACTGGGGTATGTAAACTTTTGACCAAGGTCATTTGGGTAGTTTCTGTTGTCATTATGGTTTAAAAAAAGAGTAAACACAGTTGACTGAAAATAAATGGCTTCATCCAAACACTAACCATGAGTGAAAGAAAAGTTTGTGTTATCTTTTATATTCTCTGAAAAAATGGCCAAGAAATCATAAATTCTGCCAGGGTAAACTTATGAGCACAACTATATATTTTGTCATGTTACAATCAAAAATGTAAACGTACATTATTGGGATTTTATGTGATAGACCAACACAAAGTGGCACATAATTGTAAAGTGGAAGGAAAATGATAAATTGTTTTCCAATTTTTTTTACAAATAAATGTCTGAAAAATGTGGCGTGCATTTGTATTCAGCCCCTTTTACTCTGATAGCTCTAACTAAAATCTAGTGGAACCAATTGCCTTCAGAAGTCACCTAATTAGTAAATAGAGTATACCTGTGTGTAGTTTAATCTCAGAATAAATACAGCTGTTCTGTGAAGCCCTCAGAGATTTGTTAGAGAACCTTAGTGAACAAACAGCATCATGAAGGCCAATGAACACACCAGACAGGTCAGGGATAAAGTTGTGGAGAAGTTTAAAGCAGGGTTAGATTATAAAAAATTATCCCAAGCTTTGAACATCTCATGGAGCACTGTTCACTCCATCATCTGAAAACAGAAAGAGTATGGCACAACTGCAAACCTACCAAGACATGGCCGTCCACCTAAACGGACAGGCCAGGCAAGGAAAGCATTAATCAGAGAAGCAGCCAAGAGGCCCATGGTAACTCTGGAGAAGCTGCAGAGATCCACAGTTCAAGTGGGAGAATCTGTCCACAGGACAACTATTAGTCGTGCACTCTACAAATCTGGCCTTTATGGAAGAGTAGCAAGAAGAAAGCCATTGTTGAAAGAAAGCCATAAGAAGTCTCATTTGCACTTTGCGAGAAGCCATGTGGGAGACACAGCAAACAAGTGGAAGAAGGTGCTCTGGTCAGATGAAACCCAAATTGAACTTTTTGGCCTAAAAGCAAAATGCTATGTGTGGTGGAAAACTAACACCACACATCACCCTGAACACACAATTCCCACTGTGAAACATGGTGGTGGCAGCATCATGTTATGGCGATGCTTTTTTTTTTTTAACAGGGGCAGGGAAGCTGGTCAGAGTTGATGGGAAGATGGATGGAGCCAAATACTGGGCAATCTTAGAAAAAAATCTGTTAGAGTCTGCAAAAGACTTGAGACTGGGTCGGAGATTCACCTTCTAGCAGGACAACAACCCTAAACATACAGCCAGAGCTACAATGGAATGTTTTAGATCAAAGCACATTCATGTGTTAGAATGGCCCAGTCAAAGTCCTGATCTAAATCCAATTGAGAATCTGTGGCAAGACTTGAAAATTGCTGTTCACAGACGCTCTCCATCCAATCTGACAGAGCTTGAGCTATTTTGCAAAGAAGAATGGGCAGAAACGTCATTCTCTAGATATGTAAAGCTGGTAGAGACATACTCAAAAAGCCTTGCAGGCTGTAATTGCAGCAAAATATGGTTCTACAAAGTATTGACTCAGGGGGGCTGAATAAAAATGCACGCCACACTTTTCAGATATCATTGAAAATCATTTTTCTTCCACTTCACAATTATGTGCCACTTTGTGTTGGTCTATCACATAAAATCCCAATAAAATACATTTACGTTTTTGGTTGTAATCTGACAAAATGTGGAAAATTTCAAGGGGTATAAATACTTTTTCAAAACGCTGTATACAGTATATTATTTATTATAAGATATAAATATTGATTGTAAGATGTTCAAATATATATATATATATATATATATATATATATATATATATATATATATATATACACACACGTACACATACAGTATCTCACAGAAGTGAGTACACACCTCAGGTTTTTGTAGATATTTTATTATACCTTTCATGTGACAACACTGAAGAAATGACACTTTGCTACAATGTAAAGTAGTGAGTTTACAGCTCGTATTGTGTAAATTAGCTGTCCCCTAAAATAACATTTATAATACACAGCCATTAATGTCTAAACAGCTGGCAACAAAAGGGAGTACACCCCTAAGTGAAAATGTCCAAATTGGGCCCAGTGTGTCAATAATTTGTGTGGCCACCATTATTTTCCAGCACTGCCTTAACCCTCTTGGGCATGGAGTTCACCAGAGCTTCACACGTTGCCACTGGAGTCCTCCTCCATGACGACATCACGAAGCTGGTGGATGTTAGAGACCTTGTGCTCCTCCACCTTTCCGATTGAGAATGCCCCACAGATGCTCAATAAGGTTTAGGTTTGGAGACATGCTTGGCCAGTCCATCTCCTTTACCCTCAGTTTCTTTAGCAAGGCAGTGGTCGTCTTGGAGGTGTGTTTGGGGTCGTTATGTTGGAATACTGCCCTGTGGCCCAGTCTCCAAAGGGAGGGGATCATGTTCTGCTTCAGTATGGCACAGTACATGTTAACATTCATGGTTCCCTCAAACTATAGCTCCCCAGTGCCGGCAGCACTCATGCAGCCCCAGACCATGACACTCCCACCACCATGCTTGACTGTAGGCAAGACACACTTGTCTTTATACTCCTCACCTGGTTGCTGCCACACACACTTGACAGCATCTGAACCAAATAAGTTTATCTTGGTCTCATCAGACCACAGGACATGGTTCCAGTAATCCATGTCCCTAGTCTGCTTGTCTTCAGCAAACTGTTTGCAGGCTTTCTTGTGAATCATTTTTAGAAGAGTCTTCCTTCTGGGACGACAGCCATGCAGATCAATTTGATGCAGTGTGCTGCGTATGGTCTGAGCACTGACAGGCTAACCCCTAACCCCTTCAACCTGTTTAGCAATGCTGGCAGCAATCGTCTATTTCCCAAAGACAACCTCTGGATATGACGCTGAGCACATGCACTCAACTTCTTTTGTCGACCATGGCGAGGCCTGTTCTGAGTGAAACCTGTCCTGTTAAACTGTATGGTCTTGGCCACCGTGCTGCAGCTCAGTTTCAGGGTCTTGGTAATCTTCTTATAGCCTAGGCCATCTTTATGTAGAGCAACAATTCTTTTTTTCAGATCCTCAGAGAGTTCTTTGCCATGAGGTGCCATGTTGAATTTACACTGACCAGTATGAGAGTGATAGCGATAACACCACATTTAACACACCTGCTCCCCATTCACACCTGAGACCTTGTAACACTAACAAGTCACATGACACCCGGGAGAGAAAATGGCTAATTGGGCCACATTTGGACATTTTCACTTAGGGGTGTACTCACTTTTGCTGCCAGCGGTTTAGACATTAATGGTGTGTGTTGAGTTGTTGAGTTACTTTGAGGAGACAGAAAATTTACACTGTTATACAAGCTGTACACTCACCACTTTATATTGTAGCAAAGTGTTATTTCTTCAGTGTTGTCACATGAAAAGATATAACAAAATATTTACAAAAATGTGAGGGGTGTACTCACTTTTGTGAGATAATATATATATATATATATATATATATATATATATATATATATATACACACACACACACATATATACATACAATAGATACACAGATAGATAGACAAACTGTATATACACACACACATTTTTTTTTTTTTTATTCAATCCAATTATTCCAAGTAGTAGAAGTGCACGAGTCAATTTTTTGGCAGACAGATAAGAGTTCTCCCCTTTTTACAAAATATTTTTTTTCTAGAGTCTAGACTGAGTAAGATCATTTTTGGTTTCATCTGTAGTATTTGTATTGTGATGCTTGTCACTTTTTGGGGAATATAAGATAGCACACTCCCTCTAGATTGTAGACTCAGGGGGGGTGAATCCCATTCTCCTATTGTTTCTTTTTATTGCTACAACTGTGTGTACCTGTCTGTGAAACATTAGTTTTGTATTATGTTTCTTGATATATCTACAATAGTGCTTTGTATAATGCCACTTGAGATAGCACGATAAAAAGAAAAACAACTAATAATAATCTATTCAACTCAGGGCAAATGTAGTCAGGGATTCAGTTTAGACCTATAAATACTGATCACTATAGCTTCTAAACATTACACTTTACCGTGTTCATATTCAATAACTTGAATAGCAAGGCTGTTTATGGATGACTAACTGCCTTGCACCATTATTCTTCCTACTGTTCTATAATGAATTCCGCGACCAGTGAAAATAGCACACCGGAGAGCATTTAGGCTTTGAGTTTTGATTGTGTATGAAGCCTTAAATGGCTGTATGCATATCATGTTCTTGTTAGTAATTATCTCTTTATAGAATTATCAACTGATTACCAAATAGCCCAGCTTCCTCCTGCCCTTCCTCTGAATCCAAATCCCTTTGTCCCTTTTTTCCTCTAACACTGTCCTTCCTTAGATCCAATATATGATCTCACTCAACTTTGGGCAACATGATTTGCAATCTTTTCTTGGAGCTCTGGATTCTGGGGTTTGTATCACACCAAAGGCACTAGCTGTATAGACTTTCTATAGTGTCCCTGTGCGGATTTCTTTTGACTGCACCAGTTTTCTCCAACAAACCAAAAACATAACTTTTCTGCCATTTCACAGATTTTTTTTCTGTGCAGGTTTGTGAGTGACATCAGACTTAGTTGAGGCAGTGGCTTACAAGAATGTTTTTGCATACTCTTTTAACCAATGCATAGTATGCCAGAATTATATAAATTGAATAAATATGTTGCTTGTTAATATGTTAATATAGGTATTTGTAAGTTTATTTCTAAATGCACAGAATTTAACTGGCTAATATATTATATTATATATATATATATATATATATATATATATATATATATATATATATATATATATATATATATATATATAATAAATAAAAAGTGAGTACACCCCTCACATTTTTTTTTCATGTGACAACACAGAAGAAATTACACTTTGCTACAATGTAAAGTAGTGAGTGTACAGCTTGTATAACAGTGTAAATTTGCTGTCCCCTCAAAATAACTCAACACACGGCCATTAACCACTTACGGACCGCCCACCGTCGTTATACGTCAGTACTTTGAAGAGGGGTTTTGTTGTTATGGCAGCAGCTAGCTACCATAACCCCGGTATCCTCTTCTTCAGCAGGCGGTCCTCTTTCAGATGAAAGTGGCCTCTATGGTGGATTTGCCACAAGATCACTTTTATCGGCGGCGGGAGAGGGGCCCTTCCCCCTCCCACCACGCTCCGGTGCCCTCTGCCACTTACCGGAGCCGTCGGTAGTGGCGGAGGCGATCAGGTCCTGTGTCCTGTTGGGTATGGAGATGAGTGAGGGGAAGATGGCCCCCACCCGTTTCCATACCATTGCAGGGCGGAAGCGACTTCAAAATGTCAATTCCGCCCATAGCTCTTAAAGAGACATTTTTTTTTTTTCCAGATGACATTTAATTACATTTTTTTTTATTGCATTTTAGTGCAAATATGAGATCTGAGGTCTTTTTGACCCCAGATCTCATATTTAAGAGGCCCTGTCATGCTTTGTTTCTATTACAAGGGATGTTGTGACACAATTTTTTTATAGAACAATGTAAAAAATAAGAATAAAAGGTAAAATAATTAAAAAAAAATTTTTTTTAAATGCGCCCCGCCCCGCCGAGCTCGCGTGCAGAAGCGAGCACATACGTGAGTAGCGCCCGCAAATTAAAACAGTGTTCAAACCACACATGTGAAGTATCGCCACAATCAATAGCGAGAGCAATAATTCTAGCCCTAGGCCTCCTCTGTAATTCAAAACATGCAACCTATACAATTTTTTAACGTTGCCTATGGAGATTTTTAAGGGTAAAAGTTTGTTGCCATTCCACGAGCGGACGCAATTTTGGAGCGTGACATGTTGGCTATCAATTTACTCGGCATAACATTATCTTTAACAATATAAAAAAAAAAATGGGCTAATTTTATTGTTGCGTCAGCGTGTGACATAGGACGTGCTGAGCCGAGTCAGAGAGCGGGGATCCAAGCCCAAGAAGCGAGGGATAGCGAGTAGTGGTGAGAGTTTCATCCACACACCTCGGGTCCGCCGTGACCATTAAAGCATTGGTGTTGGATTTCATTGGTGTTGGTGTTGGATTTTATGTGAGTGTAATGATTGAAGTTTACACAGTGGTTATTAAATTTGGTTTTACGTTACTACACTATTAGCGCATTTTTATTTACATGTGGACTGAACCTGTACATACATGGATGGATGTTGGATCACTCGTTTAAACCTGTCTGAAGGGAGAGGAATCACTAACATGTGTGGATTGGTGAATACTTTAAGAAATCTGCACATCATCCACGGTGTTCATCAACTTATGGACTTTATGCATATCTTTTATTGACACAGGGTGATTTTTGTGATTTCACTATAACTATTTATGGTATAGGTTTGTGCAAACGAATATTCACTTTATCACATTTATAGTGTCACTTTCAGCGCCGCTTATATTAATTTTCTTTTTGCAAGTTAATATCATTTATAGTATTTAGTTTTAAAGTGGCAGCTTTTGGGTTTTACACACTTTTTATATACACTTTTTTGGTTAATTTCCATTAAGCGCAGTGGTGGGGACCCAAGGAGGCCGCGATTTTTGCTTGGTTACCATTGTTTTCCTAAATTTATTGTTGTCTTATTGTTTAATTCAAAAAGTGTATTTTTCCCAAAAAAGTGCGCTTGTAAAACCGCTGCGCAAATACAGTGTGACAGAAAGTATTGCAACGACCGCCATTTTATTCTTTAGAAAAAAAAGTCAGTTTTTAACTTGTAAACACCAAATCTCAGAAAGAGGCTCGGTCCTTAAATGGTTAACATCTAAACTGCTGGGAACAAAAGTGAGTACACCCCTAAGTTAAAATGTCCAAATTGGGCCCAAAGTGTCAATATTTTGTGTGGCCACCATTATTTTCCAGCACTGCCTTAACCCTCTTGGGCATGGAGTTCACCAGAGCTTCACAGGTTGCCACTGGAGTCCTCTTCCACTGCTCCATCATGACATCACGGAGCTGGTGGATGTTAGAGACCTTGCGCTCATCCACCTTCCGTTTGAGGATGCCCCACAGATGCTCAATAGGGTTTAGGTCTGGAGACATATTTGGCCAGTCCACCACCTCTACCCTCAGCTACTTTAGCAAGGCAATGGTCATCTTTGAGGTGTGTTTGGGGGTCGTTATGTTGGAATACTGCCCTGCGGCCCAGTCTCCGAAGGGAGGGGATCATGCTCGGCTTCAGTATGTCACAGTACATGTTGGCATTCATGGTTTCCCCCAATGAACTGTAGCTCCCCAGTGCCAGCAGCACTCATGCAGCCCCAGACCATGACACTCCCACCACCATGCTTGACTGTAGGAAAGACACACTTGTCTTTGTACTCCTCACCTGGTTGCCGCCAAACACGCTTGACAGCATCTGAACCAAATTTCTTGTGCATCATCTTTAGAAGAGGCTTCCTTCTGGGATGACAGTCATGCAGAGCAATTTAAGTGCAGTGTGCGGCGTATGGTCTGAGCACTGACAGGCTGAGCCCTCACCCCTTCAACCTTTGCAGCGATGCTGGCAGCACTCATACGTCTATTTCCCAAAGACAGTCTGAGTATGACGTTGAGCAAGTGCACTCAACTTCTTTGGTTGACCATTGTGAGGTCTGTTCTGAGAGGAACCTGTCCTGTTAAACTGCTGTATGGTCTTGGCCACAGTGCTGCAGCTCAGTTTCAGGGTCTTGGCAATCTTCTTATAGCCTAGGCCATCTTTATGTAGAGCAACAATTCTTTTTTTTCAAATCCTCAGAGAGTTCATGACATTTAACACACCTGCTCCCATTCACACCCGAGACCTTGTAACACTAACAAGTCACATGACACCGGGGAGGGAAAATGGCTAATTGGGCCCAATTTGGACATTTTTACTTAGAGGTATACTCACTTTTGTTGCCAGCGGTTTAGACATTAATGGCTGTGTATTGAGTTATTTTGAGGGGACAGCAATTTTACACTGTTATACAAGCTGTTATACAAGCTGTACACTCACTACTTTACATTGTAGCAAAGTGTAATTTCAGTTCAGTTCTGTTGTCACATGAAAAGATATATCGGATGCACCGATACCATTTTTTTTTAGTACTCGCCGATACCAATTACCGATACCTACCGCAACTGTTTTGTTTTCACTTCAGCTGTCAGCAATGGTACAAAGCATTGAAAAGTTAATTACAAATTAAATAAATAGATTTTTTTTTTTAATTTGCGCTTTTTCAATGTGAAATGTGTAAATATGTGTTTTATATATATATATATATATATATATATATATATATATATTATATATATATATATATATATATATATATATATATGTAAAAATATTCACTAACAAAGCAAACAAAAAAAGTTTTAATTGTTTATCGTTTATAAAATAGACGTGAACAAAAAAAAAAAGCAGGAAAATAATTAAATAGAGGAGAATAGGGAGTTAATTAAGGCTGATTAGAGTAAATTAAGGGTTTATAAGGGGTTGATCAAAGGAACATTTGTTCATCCCTTTGATCTGCAGATAAAGAAACAGAAAGATTCAAAAAGAAACAATGAGGGTTATTTACGAAAGGCAAATCCACTTTGCACTACAAGTGCAAAGTGCACTTGAAATTGCACTTGTAAGTGCAGACGCTGTAGATCTGAGGGGGACATGCAAGGAAAAAGAAAAAAAAAAAAAAAAAAGCATTTTAGCTTGCATATCATTGGATAATAAAATCAGCAGATCTTCCCCTTATTTCAGATCTACCCCTCAGATTTACAGCGACTGCACTTCCAAGTGCACTTTCAAGTGCACTTTGCACTTGTAGTTTGCACATGTAGTGCAAAGTGGATTTGCCTTTCGTAAATAACCCCCCATTGTTTCTTTTTATTTTAGTGTTTCCGCGGCTGAGCAATGTTGTTAAAAAACATTTCCGGCTACTTTTTTTTTTTTTTTGACAGCTCCAATTACCTGACTTCTTTAACTCATCAGCTGTCAACAGGGGAGACCCATTGACAGATCAAAGAACCGAGCCTGAAAGTATTGTTTTCAGGTATCGGTACATTTGCACGAGTACCGATACTTGTGCAAATACTCGGTATCAACACCGATACCAATACTAGTAGGCAGGCACACACACACACACACATATATATATATATATATATATATATATATATATATATATATATATATACACACACGCACGCACGAACAGTGCCTTGAAACAGTATTCATGGCCCTTGAAATTTTCCACATGTTGTCATGTTACAACCAAAAACATAAATGTATTTATTGGGATTTTATGTGATGGACCAACACAAAGTGGCATATAATTGTGAAGTGGTAGGAAAATGGCAAATGGTTTTACACATAAATACGCCCCCCCCCCCCCCCCCCCCCCCCAAGTCATAACTTTAAAGAACCACCTTTCACTGCATTTACAGCTGCAATTCTTTTTGGGGATGTTCAATTTTGGTCTCATCTGAACAGAGCTCTTTCTTCCACATGTTTTGCTGTGTCCCCCACATGGCTTCTCGCAAACTGCAAACGGGACTTCTTATGGCTTTATTTCAACAATGGCTTTCTTCTTGCTGCTCTTCCATAAAGGCCAGATTTGTGGAGTGCACGACTAATAGTTGTCCTGTGGACAGATTCTCCCGCCTGAGCTGTGGATCTCTGCAGCTCCTCCAGAGTTACCATGGGCCTCTTGGCTGCTTCTCTGATTAATGCTCTCCTTGCTGGGCTTGTAAGTTTAATTGGATGGTCATGTCTTGATAGGTTTGCAGTTGTGCCATACTCTTTCCATTTTCGGATGATGGATTGAACAGTGTTCCGTGAGATGTTCAAAGCTTGGGATATTTTTTTATAACCTAACCCTGCTTTAAACTTCTCCACAACTTTCTCCGTGATGCTGTTTTGTTCACTAAGGTTCTCTAACAAACCTCTGAGGGCTTCACAGAACAGACGTATTTATATTGAGATTAAATTATACACAGGTGGACTCCATTTACTAATTAGGTGACTTCTGAAAGCAATTGGTTCCACTAGATTTTAGTTTGGGATATCAGAGTAAAGGGGACTGAATACAAATTCACGCCACACTTTTTAGATATTTATTTGTAAAAAATTTGGAAAACAATTTATCATTTTCCTTCCACTTCACAATTATGTGCCATTTTGTGTTGGTCTATCCCAATAAAATACATTTACGTTTTTGGTTGTAACATGACAAAATGTGGGGTGAATTAACTATTTTAATATTACTGGGTTTAGTAACACTATAAGAAACTTTATATGCAGATTTCGAATCTATTTTTATATAACCTTTTTCTATTTGTAGAACCCAATTGACTTGTGTCTTTTTTTATCATAACTATGTAATGTCCTTCCTATAAGATGCGGTTTTACTTATGATGAAATACTAGTATAATAAATAGAAACGTTGCCCATATCAACCATTATATAGTATTTTTTTTTTTTTGTTTACAAACTTTTTATTGGGTACAAAAAAGTGGTACAAAAAGTTGTTAACATATGCCATGAAAAATATATACACTGGTTTGATAGCATACCATTGGAAATCCGTACCCCTAGTACATCTGAAAACTAGAATAATTTTTTTTTTTTTTTACATTTTCTAACTTACTCCAGAAAGAACTGGAATTAAAGCGGAACGAAACCATCTTAGCCTCCGTTTGATCTGCAACGCCATGGTGCTGCCCATGTGATCAGTTCTGACACCAGACATTTTATGGTTTTACAGTTTGGTTAACAGCACAAGAAATTGTGACAGTTAACATTCCCAGCAATATAATTTCCGTTAAATCGATGGGTTTAGTTTCCTCTGTTATCAAGGTATCATTGTACATTAGACACAAGCATGGATGTGTTAAAAAAAAGGTCTGTTTTTCCCCAATCCTGGAAAGTTGGACAGCATGTAGACAAATACATTGGTTTATTATACAACAGTACCTGTCTGGAATTCCATGGCAGACCACATTGTTCACTGAAGTGCACACTGACTTGGGGAACCCTCCATAACCTAATGGGGATGGATAAGCATTCCGACTGATAATGTTCTCGTGTACAAATGCGTCTATTTCCTCTGTTGTCATGCCAACCTGGAGCAGAGAGAAAACGAGAGACATATACTATAACTTGTGTCAAGGTATAATCTGCTAGGTGCACACATAAATAGGTACAGCTGTATGCTGTAAATAGGTAATCACAGTTGCAAGCATTATGATTATGTGAAAACAAAACAAATGATGCTATATTAAAGCATCTCATTTGTAGCCAAGGGACATCCAATAAATCCCGGTATTATTTTTGGTCTACAAGGTCTGGAACATTATTCCAGTAAAGAGCAGAGTTATATGCCAATTAGAAATACAACACATTTTAAGGTGGTTTTGTTTTCCTAAGGCTGGGTTCACACATATGCAGCTGTGGTTTCAGTGCTGCAGTCCAGTGCATTTCTGTTCACCGGTTCAGGTGCGATTCAGGTGAAAATTTTTACCTGGAATCGCACCTGAACAGGACCCAAAAATGCACAGTACTCTTTAAAACTGCACCGCAGCCACCCCGCACATGAGTTTTTGTTTTGATAGTAACCTTCTCTAAAAGCCCTTACAGCACCACTCAGACTGGGAGAAGCAAGGGTTAGCTGTAGGACCCAGTTAGGCTCTGCTGCACATATGTACTGACAGGAAAAGAGAGAAGAGTGAGCAGAGAAATGACCATCACTGTGCTGCTGTTAATTCTCTGTCCAATCATAAGGTTGTGGTGGGGTTGATTCCTTGATCAAACGGTGCTGTCGTTGTCATAGAGGTTGTGACATTGGAAATGCTGTCTGGCCGCGGGGTACCTGGATCACAAGAGCGGCTGTTCCAATATAAGCATTTCCAATGTGTATTTTGGTGGTTACCAGAATTTCAGCTCTAATGGGCTCATGATTATACTGAACCATGGGTACATGTCCCATCACAGATATAATTCATCTCTGGTCTCTTGGCTGAGCACACAGGAGCCAATACATACTGATACTTTGCTCAGGGACTGGACATATATCACTTACATTCAGCTTAAAGAATAAAATAATACTGAAATCTGTGTTTATTGTGCAAAACACTGAGTTTTGTGTTTAGGTATCCAGTCTCTGGTCAGAATTGGGAACATGGGGGAAAAATAATAATAAAAACGTATAAAAAAAAAAAAAATGTATATATATCTATATATCTATATAGATATATAGATATATATATAGAGAGAGAGAGATCTCTCTCTCTCTCTCTCTCTCTCTCTCTCTCTCTCTCTCTCTCTATATATATAATATATATATATATATATATATATATATATATATATATATATATATATATATATATATATATATATATATATATATATCTATCTATCTATCTATCTATATACAGAGAGAGAGAGAGAGAGAGATCTATATAAAGTTAATCAAGTAAATTGATACCCAACATGTCACGCTTCAAAATTGCGCCCGCTCCTGGAATGGCGTCAAACTTTTACCCTCAAAAATCTCCATAGGCGATGTTTAAAAAATTCTACAGGTTGCTTTTTTTGCCTTACAGAGGAGGTCTACAGCTAGAATTATTGCTCTCGCTCTACCGGTCCCGGCGATACCTAACATGTGTGGTTTGACCAATGTTTTCATATGTGGGTGCTACTCGTGTATGCGTTCGCTTCTGCGCGCGAGCTCGTCGGGACGGGGGTTTTTAAAAAAAAAAAAATTTTATTTTTATTATTTATTTTACATTATTTTATTTATTTTTACACTGTTTTTTAAAAAAAAAAAGTGTCACTTTTATTCCTATTACAAGGAATGTAAACATCCCTTGTAATAGAAAAAAGCATGACAGGACCTCTTAAATATGAGATCTGGGGTCAAAAAGACCTCAGATCTCATATTTACACTAAAATGCAATAACAATAAAAAAAAGTAATTTAAAAAAAGGACATTGAAAAAAATATGCCTTTAAGAGGCGTGGGCGTTTTGACGTCGCTTCCACCCAGCAGTGTCATGGAGACGAGGGGGCGCCATCTTAGCTTCACTCGTCTCCAGTCACAGAAGGGAGACGGACGCAATCGCCTCCGCCACTACCGATGGCTCAGGTAAGTGGCAGAGGCACCGGATCGCGGCGGGAGGGGGGGGGGCCCTCTCCCGCCATCGATAAAAGTGATCTTGCGGCGAATCAAAATTTTTATGAAGTAAGCGTTCTTGGCCTTGTAGTAGGTAAAGGATTTTTTCCTCAAAAAGCAGTTTCAGGTATTAACTCTAGTATTTCAAGATGTGAGCAATTAAGGGAACTTTTGTCCTCTACCTTAAAAAAATACAGAAGAATAAATCTAAAATGTATATAATTTATGTTGGTATTTGGGTTGTTGGCAGTCCAATCACGCTTTAGGAATTATCTGCTAATTTGATAATTGTAACAGAATAAACTAATATTTTTTCTCAAAAAATGTGCATTTAAACTTTGATAAATTGGACATTTTAAAGCTGAACTTCAAGCAAACAGTTAAATACACATTTGAAATACATACTGTGCACATGAACTGTTTTACCTGCCAAATTACTGAGACGTGTGGTTTAGACAACCATATTAGCCAGGTCAGAGAACTCACTTTTCTCTGTAGATGTTAAGAAATACAGTTTGGTCAAGGACCCATATGCACCCTGCTGATTGGACAATGAAGGAGCAGTAGAAAACGGATGAGTTTGTCCCTGTGCTCCCCTTCCTGGCTCAGAATGCTGCCCCTCCTCACTTTTGCTGTGCAGATGATTGCAGAAAGCTAATATAAAGACATAGGGGTTGATTTACTAAAGGCAAAAAGACTGGGCACTTTGTAAATTGCAGTTGCACACTGCAAGAGCAGTTGCTCCAGAGCTTAATAAATGAGCAGAAGCTCTGCTGACTTCCATCAACCAATCATTCGCAAGCAAAAATGCGGTTTTATTTTTTATTTTCCTTGCACGTGATTGGGTATTCTTTGCTAAGTGAAGCTTTACCTCATTTACTAAGCTCTGGAGCAACTGCACTTGCAGAGTGCAACAGCACTTTACAAAGTGCCCAGTCTTTTTGCCTTTAGTAAATCAACCCCATATTCCAATGCTATTTTTAGTTTAAAAAAAAAAAAAAAAAACAGTGTAAATGTTTTAATGTATACATATCTGGTTTAAACTATATTTGTATTTCTGCCTGAAGTTCTGCTTTAACATTCCAGTGAAAAGGAGACATGTTTATCTTACTATTTCTTTAAGCATTGGGTGATACTCTCTCGGCTTCCATTACCTTTAAGATTTTTCCAGTCATAAGTAAAATGTGACGAGCTAGCTGACAAGCCCGGCGAAGCCCTTCAATCTGATCTTCGTCCTTAATTTCAATGAAGTCTCCCCATTCAGGCACAATGCCTGTCGTCACATAGTCTGGCTTCATTATGTGCTTCAAGGAAAAGGATTGGAAAGGAAGATCACAAAAAAAGGCACAACAATGGGATCATTTTCTCAGACAGTCCCCCTACTTCATGGCAACTTGCCCTTTAAGTTTGAGCGGTGACCTTCATGAGCCACCAAGCAAACCCCCAAGGCTTCTTCAGTGTTCCTTCCACTGCCCTTTTGAACTTAACATTGCCTGATACAAGAAGCTTATACAGCATGTAAACTACAAACTATTGCACAAGCAAAATACATAGCACCACAAGTTTCCTGAAACATATTTGTCCAACGTAACCAGAGAAGGATTCCCAAAATTCTCAACTGTAATACCTGAGTGTTTGTTCTTTCACATTAAACTGTCAGGAGTGCTGCAGATAACAGAAACACGCTTATTGGAATAATTTGAGTAATGAGTCTGAATTGAGAATTTGGTTATTACAGTCTGTCATTTTTGATGAAATGTAGTATGACTTTACTTTCCATTGATTTCTCATTTTTAGAATGTTGTCATCACAGAAAATACGAAGAGAACCTTCCCTTTCTCTGGTTGGGTATACGGAAAAGCCCTCACCAGGTCTTTCTTCTGTAATCTACAGGTCTCAATGGTGGAATGTTGTGATCTATACCTACTGTCATTTTGTAGCAACCCAAAAAAAAAAAAAAAAATTCAAGCTGTGAAAGTAAATAATTTTTTTTCATTTTAACAGACCTTACAGAGAATGTGCAAAGGGGCGCATCGTTTGGGCCCACATTCTTGGGACTGTGGCCACTTAGCTTTGGTTTTTGTTTTAAATTACCATTTGAATTGTTTGGTGCGATTGCTGTACTAATGACACTGTACCTTTAAATATGTAAACTGTGGTATCCAACATGGTTGAAAGGGAATTCCTGGAATTCCCTTGGGACACTAAAAAAGGGCTGCAGTTCGGTTTTCCCCTGCAGTGGCCAGTTAGTCCTAAAAAGACCTCCCTTCCTTTCCCATTGTGAGCACTCTGTGTGGTTTGGGACACCCCAGAATCCTGGGGGGGAACGTTTGTGATTCTTCGTTAAAGTTTAAGCTGCTCGAGTTCTGACAACTGAGCAAAGCCCTCTTTGAAGTTTTTTTTTAAGTGTGATAAAATTACCTGTTTGTTATTTGAGTTGTAAAACCAAGAAAGTGCCGTGGCCATTTCTTGCCAAAATTTTGTGGTTGTATGTAATTTTTTTGGTTGTATTTGAGGAATGTTTTTGATGGGCGGGTATGGCCTGCAGTCCCATTATCAAGGGACAGAAAGGGGGACAGTGTAGCAATGTGTACCACATACCACACAACCAAGTCACCTATCCCAACAAAATGTGAACTGTGCCAAGCAACTGGATACCAAATCTTATGTATCCCATGTATCCGGGTGCTTGGCTGGGGGTTTCCCCAACCCACTGCTGTGTAGTTGACAGAGTGGTCTGTGGAGTCCTTGACCTGCTTACAACCCCCCACCCCCCCTGGCTGGGGTGTGTGCTCCACCTTCCAGCAGCAACAGGGAGATGATGATGCAGCTAATAGGGACACTGGGATATGTAGTCCTGGAAGAAGGCTGCACAGGGAAGGCTAATATCCCTGCACATGCAGAAGGAGAAAGCAGATTTTTCCATGTTTTTGAGCTACGGATCTGGGTCTTATGTGGGGGGACAAGCTAGAGCACGAAACGTGTGTAACGCTACCCCCGTAGGAGCCCCTGATTAGCATGGTTCCTGTGTTCTTGGCCTTGGCATTGTTAAGAACTTCAGTCCCTTTGACAAACTTAGTTACGTGTACAAAGCAGGCAATATTACAGAAAATCACTGAAAGTAATACTTAGTACTCAGTAATAGTATGTTATCAAAGAAAACAGGCACTAAATCATTCAGTAAAGGCAAACTTAATATATTGTCACCTGACATGGTTGGTCAGAAGTAAGCATAGAAATGGATTAACAATTGTAATAACACAATTTAGCAGACGGGGTTATTAGTAATAAGGACTGGGCATAAGATGACACTTAGGGGTTGATTTATTAAAGACAAATACATGTTGCACTCTGCAAAAGCAGTTGCTCCACAGCTTGGTAAATGAGCAGAAGCTATGCTGACTTCTATCATCCAATCATCTGCAAGCAAAAATGCAGATTCTTTTATTTTCCTTGCGCGTGACTGGGTACTATTTCGCAAGTGAAGCTTTATCTCATTTACTAAGCTCTGGAGCAACTACACTTGCAGAGTGCAACTGTCCTTTGCAAAGTGCACAGTCTATTTGTCTTTAGTAGAGGTAAATTGGGTATCTGGCGCTCCAGGAGGCAATGCCCTTAGTTTGTACAATAATGTACATTTAATTAGTCAGTCTTTAGGTAAAAAGAAAGTTGAACCACAGTAAGGGGGTGATTTAAAAAGAGGCAGCCATCCTCAGAGTGTGTCAAGCAACTCTGCAAAACATAAAAGAAATGGGGGGGGGATGCGCCTCTAAGTGTAGTATTAAAACTAAATTATTGATAAATTATTGTTTATTGCACAAGATTAAAAACACTTACAAGATATAAGTGGGAGTAATGCTTGTCATAAGTATGTAGTCCTGGCAGTTCTACTGCTTCCCACAGGCTCCTCGCATTATCCGGGTAGCTGGGAGAGGTTCTGGTGTGATATTGTGCTGCATAGCTGTACATTCAGGAAAACCAGGAGTATTTGCCTTTAGTAAATCAATCCCTTAGCGTCCAGATCAGCATAAATAGTAGCAAGGTGTAGCAGTGAGCAGTAATAAAGCTTGATTTACAGAACACAGGAACCATGCTGCCAAAGTGCATTATTGGTGACTATGCTAGGTCTAGACTGACTGGATGTGCACTGTCCATAGAAATGAAGAAAAGGGGAGAAGGGAACAAAGGGGACTTGCAGGATGGTTTTATGGGAGGGGTAGTCCTTTATGCTGTTCTTCTGCTGGCTGCCGTTGGGGCCTTTTAAGAAGCGTTGGTGCACTTAACGACAGTTTTGATAAACCAGCATGCAGCAAAGGTACAGTATATGTGCAGTTTACCTAAAGCCGAGCTTCACCCAAAAAGGGAAGTTCTGCTTTAAGGCCTCCTTCCCGGCTCCTGTTTTACGAAATGGCATTTTTGGGGAGGGGGGAGTGGGGAGTGGGTTCCTGATTTTGAAAAAGCAAGGACAACAATACCGATGAAATTTACATTTTTCACAAGCCTACACAAACACAGTTAAAATACTGATTATTTAGTATAAGCCTGTATAAGAGTACAGAGATGAGATGTTTTATAGAGACTTAATTTCTCCACAGAGTACCATTGAGTATAATTATCCTATTATATAGATCACATCCCTTAGTGTTTTTTTTCTGTTACAGGTCCAGTAGGTTGAATTGTGCAAGTTTTTCTTAAAGACGTTAAGTAATGTGAGAAAAAATGTGGAGTAAACACTGCAAGGTCCAGCGGCAAGCGGTATCAACTCTTATAAGTAGGGCCCTTAGTGCCTTTCCCCCCCACCCAGATTGTAAGTAGGCTCATGTCTAATGTAGCTAATTGCATGCACATTCCCCATAAAGGTTACTGTGACCAGATTAAATATTCTTAGCAAGATCTATTATAAAAGAACAGAGAGAAAGAATACATATATAGGGAGAAGGGAATGGTCAGCACAAAAACTGGAAGAAATTGTAAAAACAAAGCATTTTAACTAGGAAAACCCAGTCTTGTGAATACATTTTCCTTTAATGTCCCTGAGTAAGCGCCTAGACAGAGAAAACACTAGCTAATAGCTCATTCCCTGCTGGTCCACACATAAAGGGTGTATAGAGGGGTCCGCCTCCAAGAAGGAAGGTTCACACTGACCCTTACCGCAAGATATGTACCACTTAATCAAAATGTTCAAATGCGCTTTATGAAATGCTTTGACTCCAATTTCCCAATACATGCAAGATGCTTGAATACTGGAAGCCAGACGCAATCCACCTCAGGCAGGAATTCACCACACCAACATATAGGGAATGGGCAAAGAGAAACCTCATTGTGCAGTATAACTGACAAAACTTGTTTATTATGATAGAGCCAGAGGTCATTGCAGTAAAAATCACGTGTAAAACCTCATTGCCGTAGCTATATTTCCAACCAGTAAGATGGCTGACCATCCAGCCTGGCGACGTCACGTGACCAAACTCCTCCTGATGTGTTTGGTAGCTCACAGACGTCTTCAGGGGCATGGTACCGCAAGTACGGGTCACCATTTATATACCCAATCAAGGCCGGAAGTAAAATACATTTATTAAAGTGCTCCACAACCCACAAGCAAGCTGTGCTTAACCAGAAACAACACAACTGCACCTCAATGGGAGGAAGTGACGCATTAGGTATTTTACTTCCGGCCTTGATTGGGTATATAAACGGCGATCCGTACTTGCGTGGCCACGCCCCTGATGATGTCTGTGAGTGATGAAGTGCGTCAATAGGACTTTGGTCACATGATGTTGCCACTCTGGATGGTCGGCCATTTTACTGGTTGGAAACATTACTATGATAATGAGGTTTTACATGCGATTTCTACTGCAATGTTTGAGTATTCTGGCTCTTTTATAATAAACAAGTTTGGTCAGTTATACATATACTGCATGTATGGGGAATTAAAGTCAAAGCATTTCATAAAGCGCATTTGAATACTTTTGATTAAGTGGTCCATCTCTTGCGGTAAGGGTCAGTGTGAACCTTCCTTCTTGGTGACAGACCCCTCTATACACCCTTTTGTGTGGACCAGCACGGAATTAAATTTTTTTGGAGATGTTTTACTTTTAACTTATCTGGACTATGATCTGGGCACTGCATTTGGTGTTGTTATTTTATTGTTTTCTATACCAGGAGGACCCTGTCAGCTGCTTTGCCATAATGTGATTGATATTTTTGTGACTGTATCTAGTGCGGTTGATCTGTGGGTTTTTACTAGTAGCTGTTGGGACCCATAAATACCATAAACAAGGGGGGCTCTTCATCAGGCTGGCATTAAAGTGTGTCACACAATGCTCTATAGAGAGCATCCCCAACTATTTGGGAGGGATACACCAAATAAATGATCACATCATAACAAGAATAGGCCCTAGTGTGATTTGCCATACAATTTAGCAGTTTAAAAACGCATGACAAGATGCATCCCATTGCCAGCAAAGAAACCGTTCAAGTCATTCCGACTCAAATCGCAGCGACTTTGAAAAAGGTTCCTGCACTACTTTTTTTGAGATTTCATTGCGATTTTAATTGACTTCTGTTAAATGAAGTCACAAGCTGCAATGAAATGGCACATCAAAATCGCACTGATCTATGGGTTTGAAATTGTACTGAAGTAGCGTGATTTCAAAGCCACACTGGTGTGAACCAGGGCTAAAGGGGATACTGAATATTTTATTTGTAATGGAATACATGTCAACGTGACCAGTTTTGTGAAAAAATTCTTGTTAACTAAATGTTTTAGAAACCGTGTTCTTTTATGTAATAGATTATATATGATTTTAACACTGCAATTAAAATTGCTATTTATTGGCCAGAATCATTGTTCCTTTGCCTCACTGTAAGTCTACAAGTCAGGTGTGATAGTTTGAAAACATCACAGCAGTTCTTGATCAAAAATGGATTGTAGTAAAACAGTGTAGTCTGGAGTTTGATGGAATTTTTGGGGGGAAAAGAAGGCGGCTAACTCTAAACACACAACTGTAGTGCAAGACAGATAGAAGGAGAAATACAAATCAATGTATGTAATATAATGATAATAAGGTTACAATAAAAATGCCTCAAGGTGAGCATTATGATAATAACCAAATGTATGTGCTTAGTGAAATTACACCATAGTTTCATTTTATTATACAGTTTAAGAAATGTCAGCACTATTTACCAACTGCTTTCTGGGATTGCAGTTTTTTACCTGGGTTATCAAGACCATAACCCCTTCCTGGCTGCGACCAATCAGTGCTGTGCTCCTCTCCTGGACAGCCTATACAACTCAGTGCAGCTCAAAGCCTACTGCCCAAGCAATGCTTCTTGTAGTTAAACCGGGCATGGAAGTTATCTGTAGTGTGTTTTGCCTGGCCTGACTTCTTGCCAGTTTCTTGGGTATAGACCATTTTGGTGTGATCCACAGTCCTCCAGTCTTACACCATTTGATGACCTCTTGACCCAAATACCCTGCGGTTCATGGTACCTAGGGTTTGGTGAACCCAGGAGTTGCAACCTGGGGTCCAAACCCTAGTGGGGGGAGCTTTTGAATTCTGTCTAGCCTTAGCCTGCATGCTTTGGGGGATCCCACGTCACCTACTTTTAACTGGGACCATTCTCAAGAACCTTTGCGAGGTGAGAGACACATTCCAATGTCCTCGTTTCCAACACATTTCAGTTCCTGTGTGTTCCGTTGTCCTGGAAACCTGTTCTTGGTCTACACTTCTCGGGTACAACTATGCTTGGTACCCTGACGCAGTGCAGTAAAAGGGTCCATGCCAGTGAAGGCGCCACACAGACAGGGAAACTAGCTGGTACTTAAAATCAGGAAAATCAATCAACATCTATGATTGTCTTTTCATGGGCTGTCTGCAGATTTACATATTGTTGTCAACCTTGACCATTGCTAACAACTGCCTAACTAAAACTCCAATGGGGCTATATGAACTCACAACAGGGGGGGGACCAGTCCTTCCTTGAATTAATTCAATGATGTGTGAGTTGCGATTTGCCCTAGATAACACAAGATCAAAACACACAGGCAGTTCAAAATTTTCAAACCATATCTGCAAATTACTGCAGGAAATTTGGGGTCAACCACATCTAGAAAGTCACCTGTTGGCTGTAAGTTGTAGATGCAAATAACCTCATAAGCAATAATTCATAGTAACTTAAAAATATTTTATTTTTTTTTTCCAAAAATGTTTTGTTTTTATCCCGAGCTCAACTAAAATCAATGTACATTTCTGTTAAAGTGAAAAACAACAAATGATCCTATCAAAAGTAATAAGTTCAGTTTACATTTAGCCAGGCTCTTACTCCCAGTTGAACAACTTTTAATCACAATTACCCTGGAACTTTCTGATATTTGGGACCGCTGAGCGCTCAGCCCTCTGGCAGGTGAATTGTGCAGCCTGCTGCCAGCGGTATATAATGCCACGTGTATTATTATCACAAGGAGGCTATTTTTTTTCCATTTGGGAAGATGGGAATGGTTATGTGGGAAAAAAATGAAAAGAAAAAAACCTTATTATAGTAGCTTATGTTTTTCTTCAAAGGTAACCACATCAGTCTCAATGTAGACTCATCAGATTCACAACAGTCCATCTAATGATGAACGCTCAGGTTGGATATCGACCATAAAACATCTTATTTACTTAAATCATTTACCAACATTATGGCACATTTTACAAGTTGGCTGGCCACTTCCTTGGTGTTGATGCCCACCTGCTGGTGTCTGCATCATTGAAGAGATTGCCTGTAACTATCTATCTGGAGGCTGATCACACCTATGCACTGATTACCTATTCTTCATAACACTGTCTGGCTGGGAGAGGAGTGTACGCAGCTCTGCTGCTCGCATTTAAATCCCAGGCTATGCCTACGGCCCCCTGGCTGTCAGTAGATGAATGTACTTGATCAGTAGTGCAGTCAACCTTTATATTGACGGGGAAAAGAATGAGATAATAGAAATTACAGTTACCTCGGGAACTGGATGAGCTGGGGAAACTGTACCTGGCCAAACTATACTATAAGCAGTGCTTCTTTGTCTCCGCAAAAAGAAACATCTCCTTTGTTGAATGCTCAACTGCCTGTGTAAGAAGATATGATTGATTGGTGCAGAGAAAACTCTTTGACAGCCAGTCACATAACCTGCAAAGAGAGACGTGAAAAGAAAAATATCAGTTAATATATCCTTTCATTTCTCAGACATTGTCAGATTAACTGTTGAATCGGTGTTTGTCTTTAGCCGGATTTTATGAAGAAAAGTAAAAATGTGAACTTTTTAGTTCTTTTGAAACTACATTTGCTATACATACATTAGAAATATAGGAAGAAAAAAGGCACAGTAAATATCCATAAAGTGAAACATGACTGAGAGCATTATGAAGGCTGCCACTGTGGGGCTCCACTGGAAAATGCGAGTTGCTTGGCTGTCTCTGGCTTCAGAACTTTCAGAATCACCAACATGCAACAAGCATGCAGAATGGAGATCAGGAAACTCAGAGTAAAGTCAGAACTCCTGATCCACAGACTTGGTCTGGGTCAGTGACTAATTCTTAATGGTACTAAAGCCTCTGGATCATTAAAGCAACATTTTCATAGGGAAATTCTTCCAGCAATGGCAGCCTCCATGCATCTTCAGTACAGGTTTGCTTTACCTTAGAACTAGTGCCCTTGGAGTGCCACCTTTTCATCTTCTCTGTATCATTCTAATTTTAGTATATGTTCTGGCGAAGCAAGGGCGCCACCGTTTCATATTACACACACATATAGGTAGCCCATTTACACAGGACAAAGTGTTAACTTTTGGAAGACTTCTTCCAGCATTTCAGCAATTTCTCAGTAAACAAAATAGTACTGATGCACCAAACTAGAGACAGGAAAATGAGCAGAAAGTGGAGTTTTTACAGTCAGTTTCACACCTTTTATTAGAAATTTAAAAGAAAAATTCAAATGAGATCTAAGGGCATCAATTCCATCTTTGTCCCCCTTTTTTTCTTTGTCCAGGTATAATGAATAATGTCCTATGAATTGTTACACTTCACAAGATCTCATGTATCAGTACTAGTTTTGCTTCTTTAAGTTGCCACCATGGAGAAGTAAAAATTTGCTACTATCCTAAAGGAATGTGTACCTTTTACGTACAATTAATGGATAACTTAAGAAATTATACTTCCTCCTTGCTGTATTTTCCCAAATACAATGCTCCTAAAATTTGGACTAACTGCAGTATCTTTATCTCAGAGCTTCTGGTCTGTGCACTATTTTTGAAATGGAATCAGTTGCTGCAGTAGAAGTCTATAGGGCCACCATTGTAGGGACCAATTCTAATAAGACAATAACAAGGACGAGAAGAAAGCACGGAGCTAAATGTACCACTCCACTCTGGTCCCAGGTTTTACATGAACTGTATCTTGGAAACGACAGCCCAGATGTATAATTAACACTGTACACTAACCTAATTTTGTACTACTACTTTTCAATAAAATTCCTGGAGTTCGCCTTAAAAATAATATATAGCAAGAATTGTATTTGTTGTCAGGGTGAACACAGGCACAATTGTTTCCACCCGTGTTTATGCACAAACAGCATTACTTGCTTTAATTTAGGACGCTAGATTGGTCAGCACCCAATACACTGACATCCCAGTGTAAATTAGCCTATCATGTTTTTTTTATTTTTGGAGGAAAATGAGTATCTACAGTAAATTGTGTAACCATAGGACACCCAAGCAAACAGGGACAGCATACAAACTTCATGCTTGTAATCAGTGGAGGCTTGTGCTCAATTTTCTTGAGGGCAGCCCGCGGCCCCCCCCAGCCAGCCAGCAACCCCCCCAACCAGCCAACCACTGCCCCCCCAGCGCTCACCACTCCCTGCAACGCTCATCCGCCAGCCTCACACTTACCCCACCTAGGTCACGGCTTCAGTGGCTTCTGCCTCTGCATCTCCTCCCAAGTCCCAGCGGTCGCTTCTCCTCCCGGCCATTCAGGACTTGGGACTTATGGCCGATTGGGTCTTAGTCCTTAGACTCAATTGGCCAGGAGGAGAAACAGGAAGACATTGGCAAATATTAATTAGCTAATGTCACACAACTGGGTGGGCTCCGGGTACAGTGCTTTGCGTCCTGAGCCCATCCTTTTTGAAGCCAATTAGAGCCTCAGGCTCTAATCATGTGTTTCGAAAAAAAAAAATTGCAATCAATGAGTCCGGCGCCATGCATGTAGACTATATGCCGTGCGCATGGATTGGGGGGCGGCGCCCCTGCGTCCTGTGTGAGCGGCCGCCATTGCTACTGATCCTGGATTCCATGTGACATCTCAACACAGGGAGGTAGCCAGAATTTTAATTAGGCACAATGGGCTCATGCCTACAAATGCTAGTATGACTGTGACGGACAGATCCCAGTATTACAGCGGCTCCTGCAACACAGACCTGGACTTGTCTGTCATTCTATTAGCTGGGTCCCAGTCTCTGTTGCAGGAGAGATGGAAGCTGCCCCAAATACAAAGGAAGCTTAAAAGCAACACTGTTTGCAGGCTCTCTTTATAAATATAATATCAATATTATTGTTTTTACATTTTTACATTTAGATCAAAGGAGTTTCCCTTGATCTCACATAATCTCAGTTAAAACAACCTGGCAAGTGAAAAAAGGTCTAATCTTTTAATAAAAGATTACCAATCAAACTAGCCTGAATTAACTAAGCACATGCAAAATTAAAAATGTTTTCCAATATGTTCCATTGTATTTGTCAAAAAAATATTTTTGCAAGACAATATTGCCAAAAGAGAATGAAAAACTATGTACAGCAGGTAAAATAAAGTAGTGAACACGCCACCATTTTTCTAGTTAGATATATTTATAAAGGTGCTATTTACATGAAATGTTCACCACATGTCAGTAACAACACATGCAATCCATACAAAGAAATCAAAACAAACAAGCTCAGAAATGAAGTTATGTGTAATAAAATGGAATGACACAGGGAAAAAGTATTGAACACATGAATTAGCCTAGGTTTACATTGGTAGGATTTGGCATGCGATTTGACATGTCAAATCGCATGCCAAATTGGCGGCTATTGCCGGCAATGGCACCGTCCGAATCGGTGTGGAGCCGACTTTATGGTGCTGCACCAACTTCCAAAAGTAGTTCATGTACCACTTTTGGCGACTTCGGGGGGGGGCGATTTATATAGACATCTGTACAGAAACCCACACAGATGTCTGTCAAATCGCCCCTGTAGACGGACTGCATTGCTGGGTTGAAATTGTGCGAGTTCAGCTGAACTCGCACGATTTCTAATCCGCAGCAATGTGAACCTAGGCAAAAGGGCGGTGCAAAAAGGCATGGAAAGCTAAGACACCAGCTGAAATCTATTAGTAATTAGAAAGCGTTCCTGCCCCTTGTCAGCGCAAATAAATATCAGCTGGTTCAGTCTCAACTGATGGCAAAACATACTGATGGCATTGGTTACAGGTGGTTTTCCAAACTTCTGAATGTTCCAGTGAGCACTGTTGGGGCCATAATCTGGAAGCAGAAAGAACATCATTTCATCATAAATCGGCCATGACCAGGTGCTCCTTGGAAGACAGAGAAGTGAAAAGAATTATCAGAGTTGCTAAAGAGCCAAGGGCCACTTGTGGAGAGCTTAAGAAAGACCTCGAATTAGCAGGTACAATTGTTTCAAAGAAAATAATAAGCAATTCACATGTTGAAGCTCGTTTAAAGTTTGCTGCACAACATTTAGACAAGTCTGTGAAATACTGGGAGAATATAGCCTGGTCAGATGAGACCAAAATTGAACTCTTTGGATGTCATAATACACACCATTAGACTTGTGCACAACGGAAAATTTAGTTTTGTTTTCATTCGTAAAATACATTTCGTTCTGTTATGTTCATTATGATATGTTAATTTGTTTTCGGATAATTCGTTATTTCTGTAGAGTATTGATATTGGAAAGTCGTTTGTTTATTGAATCCATTAACACACACAATGATAATATCTCTTCTCCTATGCTTAAATACAATACAACACCCTTTTCACTCATTTCTCAGGAATGTACTTTGCCAGTAATCAACCTCCGGCACAAAATGAATCAGCTGATTGGACTGTAAGATTTACTTTGAGTTGACCTTTTGTTTCATTAGACCTTTAACAAAATTAAAGAATTATGTCAAATTAATTTGTTATTTTCACTATAATTTCTTTTGTATTAGTTGAAATTCGTTTTTTTTTTTTTTTTCAGACGCATCTGAATGTCCGAAAGATGCAAAAGTCGGCCGAATTTCGATTCGTTACGAAATGTATTGCACATGTCTACACACCATGTTTGGAGGTCAAATGGCACTGCACATCACCGCTGTATGTATTATTTTGTTATCATTATTATTTACACATTGTATGTCAATCATTTGTAGCTTAGTCTTATTACTCTAAATGATACGGATGCTTGTAATCTGACATTGTGAAGATCCCCACAAACTTACTTCCTGGAATTTTGTGATAGGTATTTATTATGTCCTGTGGGTAGGCACTGCTGTGTCACACATTTCATAGAACCTGCCTTCTGAACTACACAGGTGCTGAGAGGAGGAGTTTCAGGGGATGAAGTCCTTAGGAATTGAAAGCAAACAACAGAGGAGAAGTTGCAAAGCATGCATGGAATCCGGGAAGTTGTGGAAGGAGATGGCAGCAGACAGGCAGAGTAAGCTTATATTGGATTGTCAAATATAACTATAGGTTGTATTGTTATTACAATACTGATGTTATAAAATGAAAGAGTATTTCCCTTAAAGTGGAAGTAAAGGCAAAACCTAACCAATTCTAAACCTACTCCCACCTCCATTCTAAGCCTAATCTATCTAACACTGTAAAGAAAAGATTGCTATACTTACCTATTCTGAAGCCACTCCGGTCTGGTCTACAGCGGCATAGTCTGTGCAGCAGAAAGCCAACAATGGATGGAAAATGCCTGGGAAGTGACGTCACCCCTATGGGGTTATTTACTACGGGGCTTCCGTTGTCGGATGTCTCTCCTACACACTGAAGCCGCCGTTGACAGCTCAGCCTGGGACCGGACAGGAGTGGCTGCAGAATAGGTAAGTATAGCGATCTTTTTTTCACAGGGTTAGCTAGATTAGGCTTAGAATGTGGATGGAAGTAGGTTTAGCGTTAGATAGGTTAGATAGATAGGTTTTGCCTTTACTTCCACTTTAAGTAATGAAAAAGTTATTGTTGAATCAATAGGTTTACAGCTAAATGTTCAGTTATGGCAGCTGATGTGATCCAATCCACCCACTGCTCCAGCCCCCAGTACCTCCGGATCATAGTTACATTCACAGTTGTTTTTTCCTGGTGGTTTAGGAACAAAAATTGTTTCATGCAGCATAACAGAGGAGTGGTTTGGGCATGGTCTATGTATGGGTGGTGTTTAAAGCACCTGATTTTCTGTGATTATCGTCTCTGGCATGAAATCAGGCCCCTGGCCACTATACCTCACAAGCTGATTACATTATATCACTAGTTTTATAATCAGTTTACTTTTTTGTTTTAACCTTTAGATATTATAATCATACAACAATCACTTTGATGAGGAGGACCATAGCAATGCTATATATGATTGCCACAATTTATGATGTATGTATCCAGGACAATCAAATACAATTTATTTTTGACAGATATTAGTAAACTGATTAGTTGTAATGGGCTACTGCACTTCGCATATCATCACAATTCTTTATACTGCATAACAGATAATGTCCAATTCTGTAATCTATGATCAATTAGTAATTTGAAAATTGCAAATATTTCATTAAAGAACAATAATAAAAATAAGCAAAAGAAGAGATTGGATTGGATGCAATCTAATGGGTTACAGACAGGACTTATTTTCTTTTTCTGATAGAAACAGTTGTTAATTGATTGAATTGGCCATTTTGTGTTTGAGAGCTACGATTCCTTCATCAAAACATTTGAACAATTGTTTTATGAATATTAATACATGTATGGCCCACAAAACAAAAGAGCAAAACCGCTCCTTTGGCTTTCATATTTAATATTAAAAGCTCCTATCCCCACTATATTTTAACAATAGGATCCCCTGTGTCTGTGTTATATAATAAATATGCTTATCTGTACCGATAACACAGCGGTTCCCCGCGATCTTGTGACTTCAGCGGCAGTGCTCGGTCCTGCCCACTGGAACTGTCAGCCGGGCAGAGGAGAGAGGAGAGGAGGTATGGGAGCTTTTTATAGAAGTGGCTAAACAACCACTTTAAAGGTTAAGTTCACTTTTTGAAGAAAAAAAAAAGAGTGCACATTTTGCAGGTAAACAAGTGTGCATTTTTTTTTCTACGGAGCCTGCAGAGCATTGCACCCATGATAATCAGATGAAATGTCTGGCTCCTGCAGACTCTCAGGACAGCTGTCTGCCCGTACCCCCAACACAGGCAGGCAGTTAGCTGACAGCAGGAAGATCAATGAACTAAGAAGAGACTCACCAGTGCCCTCTCAGTTTATTGAGAGCAATGGCTGATAGTACATGTAGTCTAGTCATTCACAAGAAACTGTAAATGAAGGACATGGCCGCGTGAGCAGAGTCCCGCACGGCCACACTGTTTTTAAATTGTGACAGGTGCGGGGAGAAGATTTCCTGCCCGCTGTCACAGGGGGGGGGGGGAGATGCAGATGCTGGGAGGTGTTACATGTTCCACCCTAAAAATGAATGGAACTTGTAATACAGTTAGGTCCATATACTGTACATTTGGACACAGGCACAGTTTTCATACTTTTGGCCCTGTTTGCCACCAGAATAAATAAACGAAACAATCCAAATGAAGTTGAAGTGCAGACTTTCAGCTTTAATTCAAGGGGTTGAACATATATATCAAGTACAAATTTTAGGAACTGCAACCATTTTTATACACAGTCCCCCCATTTTCAGTGGCGCAAATGTAATTGGACAAATGACTATAATCATATATAACATGTACGTTTTTAATAATTTGTTGAGAATCCTTTACTGGCAATGACTGCCTGAAGTCTGGCACCCATGGACATTACCAAAGACTGGGTTTCCTCCTTTCTGATGCTTTGCCATGCTCTAACTGCAGCTGTCTTCAGTTGTTCTTTGTTTGTGGGTCTTTCTGCCTTTAGTTTTGCCTTCAGCAAGTGAAATGCATGCTCAATTGGGTTGAGATCAGGTGATTGACTCGGCCATTGCAGAATATTCCACTTCTTTTCCTTCAAAAGCTCCTGGGTTGCTTTTGCAGTGATTTTTGGATCATTGTCCATCTGTACTGTGAAGCGCCATCCAATCAACTTTGGTGCATTTGGTTGAATCTGGACTGACAGTATATCTCTAAACACTGCAGAATTCATCTGGCTGCTTCCATCTCATCATCAATAAACACCAATGACCCAGTGCCACTGGAAGCCATTCATGCCCATGCCATCACACTGCCTCCACCATGTTTTACAGATGACATTGTGTGCTTTGGATCATGAGCTGTTGAAAGCCTTCTCCACACATTTTTCTTCCTGTCATTTTGGTACAGATTAATCTTAGTTTCATCTGTACAAAGAATACTTTTCCAAAGCTGGTCTGGCTTATTTAGATGTTTTTTGGCAAAGTCTAATCTGGCTTTTTTATTCTTCAGGCTTATGAATGGTTTGCACCTTGTGGTGAACCCTCTGTATTTGATACCACCTCATAGAGAGTGTCCCTCACTTGTCATTGTTGTGAATGGGTTTTTCTTTACCATAGAGAGAATTCTGCGATCATCCACCACTGTTGTCTTCCATGGATGTCCAGGCCTTTTTATGTTGCTGAGCTCATTTGTGCGTTCTTCTTTCCTCAGAATGTACCAAACTGTTGACTTGGCCACTCCTAATGTTGCTGCTATCTCTCCGATGGATTGGTTTCATTTTTGAAGCCTTACAATGGCTTGTTTCACTTGCATGGGCATCTCCTTTGAATGCAAGCTGTAGGTTCACAGCAATAAATTCCAAATGCAAATATCACACTTAAGCCTCATACACACGGTTCGATTGTTGTACGACCGAGCGTCTGACCTTTGTCAAAAGCATGTGTGCAGGATTTTGTCTAGTATACCAACTATCTGCAAATTGTTGTTCGACAAACACGAATGTAGTGACGTACTATGAGAGTATAAAGAGAAAGTTAATTTCTCAAGCGCCACCCTTTGGGCCCCTTCTGCTAATTTCATGTTAGTAGGAGTTTGGTGAGCGTTGATTCACACTTTTTTGTTAAGTTATTTTTATTTGGATGGCAGATAGCATCTCTAATTTAATTTCTGTTGGTTTTTTTCTGAACAATAAAAAAAAATTGCTTAGAATAATACTTGGCTATGTGTTTTTCTTAAAATGACAGTTTGGGAGTAGGCAGTTACATTAAAAACAACACAATGGAAAATTAACAAGGGACACCAACATAGTTGTATCTTTGATCTTAAAAACTCAGAGATAATGGTGTTGTGGTAACTTCCCCAAAAAAAATCAAACAGCAACCATAATATTAATATTATTTATATCACTACAAAACAAATGCCTTTTAAAATACGTTTGGCATAAACATCAGTATCACCAGCAAAGCAGCTCTGTGCTCTGCATTTCGACATTTCAACAATTGCGAATGTTAATTCTAGATTACGAACAGTGGTTTACAAGACCGAACTGTTCCCGGTCGTTCCTTGATTCCGATCATGCGTGTTTGTACATTTGATTTTTGTGTGACAATTTCTGTACTGACCATCCCAAAAACAATTGTATAGCCTGCACATCCAGCTTTTGTCTGACGAAAAAGTGAAATCGGCTGTCGAAAGCACCGTACTAATGATCCGAAAATCCGCAGACAGCTCGTCTTACGAATTTTCCCATCTGATTTTCGTATCGTGTGTACGGGCTTTTAGGATCAACTCCAGACCTAACTGTATGTTCCAAAGGTGAACTTATCCTTTAAAGGCCAATAATGTTTCCTAGTAAAAATTGTAATCTTACCAGTGGGTGTTTCATAGTCCATAAGAGGTAGCCAACAGGTTTCCCGAATGAACATCTATTAATGAAACCAATGATAAAAATACAGAGCTTGACATATATCTGGAAAAGATAGCTGCCTGACAGTCATGCTTGCCTTCCAAACAAACCAAACAACAGTGTTGTAAGGTGCTAGACTGACTCCACCTTGATGAAGTCCACAGCCATGAATGATCCAGATATCAACAGTCATATAGAAGGGCTGCCTCAGATTGACCACTGGGATAGTGGCGAGAAACACATGAGAACATAACACTGACAAGGCACTCCTGAAATTACATGAGTGTGTTATATATGCACAATATGATAAGACCTCAAAGGGCTGACTAGCAGTAATATCAAAAGCCCAGAAACACAGAGAACAGTGTATCCATTGAAACAGCCTGGGTTTATTCCACACACAGGTAAAAACAAATGAGATGAATGGTGGTTACCAGTTGATGACCAACACCATACCGCAGGCATGCAGGATTTGCTGGGGAGCCAGGTTACCGATGAGAAGGGATCTATGCTGGAACATTCTCGCTGGCTGCAGCAAAAAGGCAGGTGGATCCACGTCACTGAAAGTAGCTAGAACCAGGAAGTCTGTGGTGGAGGACACTCAGACTGGGTCACACCAGAGAATCAAGCCGGTTGCCAGGATAGCATGTTTCGGGGTATGCCCCTTTGTCAAATCCTGACAGGCAACCAGCAAACCAATGTTTATATCTGTGTACCGACACCCATCAATTAACGGTTAACCCAGCATATCCCTCAGCCCAAAGATGTCTGGTCAACTACTGATGGGGAATGCAACATTAACATTTAATAGACCTTTATAAAATATATAGATTAAAATTGCCATTAAAAAATGAAAAACGCACACTGCCTCGTGGCTGCACTCTAACGTACATGTAAATAATTTATATACCGCATAACACACTAATATTGTATGAATATAAAAACATGATAGAAAAAGAGGGGAAATAAATAAAAAAACTGAAGAAATAGAGGGGTGACAACAGGCAGACTATTTAAATATACTGTATCGCAGACCAGTATGTTCTATAACAAGATCAACATAGTTAGCCACTAATTTATACTTTATCCTCATTGAGACCATTGGAAGTCAAAGTATCTAATTTGTGGATCCAAAAGGTCTCAGGTTTGCACAGTAGTGCACACTTTACCTTCCAGCCTGTGAGTAACTGACTCACAACAAGTATGCAGCAAGTTAAGTCACACTCTTTATCTGCATACTTTTTCTGGGTCAGTGACTCAAAGAACAGAAGCACCAAAATCAGGATTCCAGCCATGCAATGTTCGTTTACATGTATAGTACCTCCTAATTGCCAGTCAGGCAGCATGAACCTGCTTCTCCATTATATAGGACTTTCCACATTACAAAAAATTGCCTGTGTAAAAAAACATACTTTTAACATATCAGAAACAGCGAGCTATATGAAATATATATTTACATGTAAACCTTTAAAAAAAAAAAAAAAAAAAGGGCTTCAATTGTGCTGAGGTGAAACCATTAAATTTGTCCCTTGGCAATTTCAATCTAAGCTTGCAGTACTTAACATAAAAAAGTCATGCAGATAAACGTTATAGCAGGTAGCATTATGGTAATCTTTTCATAAGACTGAAGTGTTCTTGAAAAAATCTTGCAGTGTATTATGCAGGCACACACACAGTTCACTCATGAAGCAAAGAAAGTCTAGAATGTATTTATTTTTTATCTGCACAAATGTGTTTCTCAGGGGTCAAAATACAGTATATGTTTTCTATATATATAAGTTCTGGCAGTGTCAATCCTGCACATTAAAACAAAGTTGGTATAACATTTCCCATTGATAGGACTTTCGTACACAGTTTAATTCAAAGAGTTATCATAAATAAAGATGATCTGCCATTGTGGAGGGGCACAAAGTAACCCCCTAATTTCATAAAATCTACAGAAAACAAATTTACATTCTATGGCATCTCCATGAGGCGACATGGGGTCTCACAAGTTGGATCCTAAGTCGGATGACATGTGAAATTCAATGTTTCCCTATGAGAGCCATCTTAATTGATACTACACAAGTCTGTCTGACTTTAGAAAAGGTTCCTGCACTACTTTGGTCCAACTTTGATATGACTTTGATATGACTTCAATGCCACAGAGTGTAAAGAGTCACAAAGTCGTATTCCAAAGTTGCACTGAAGGTCGCACGACTTTGGAACCGGGCTAGTGTGAACCGAGCCTGACTGAATTCTATTTGCAGTTTGCAAAATTTTTAGTTTCTTTATGTGGATTGAGTATGTCTGAACCAGAAAAAAAAGCAAGCTTCCATAATGCAATGTTTGTAGTACTCTATACAAGATGTATTGTCAGTCAGGATGATGTAATGAAGGTGGTGGGGACAGACTCAAAAATTTCTAGGGTCAGGTATTGGAATTCATGTTAGCTACCCTCTCCCATCACAAAGAAACCCCAGTGAAAACCTGATCAGCTACTGGAACCCCAGTGAAAATAAAATCATCTACTGGAACCCCAGTGAAAACAAGATCAGCTAATTGAACCCCCAGTGAAAACCTGATAAGCCACGGGAACTCCAGTGAAACCCTGATCAGCCACGGGAACTCCAGTGAAACCCTGATCAGCCACGGGAACTCCAGTGAAAACCTGATCAGCTACTAGAACTCCAGTGAAAACCCGATCAGCTATTGGAACTCCAGTGAAAACCCGATCAGCTACTGGATCTCCAGTAAAAACCCGATCAGCTACTGGATCTCCAGTGAAAATCCGATCAGCTACTGGATCTCCAGTGAAAATCCGATCAGCTACTGGAACTCCAGCGAAAACCTGATCAGCTACTGGAGCCCCAGTGAAAACCCAATTAGCTGCTGGAATTCCAGTGGAAATCAGATAAGCTACTAGAACCCCAGTGAAAACCTGATCGCCAACTGGAACCCCAGTGAAAACCTGATCGCCAACTGGAACCCCAGTGAAAACCTTATCAGCTACTGAAACTCTAGTGAAAACCTGATCAGCTACTGGAACCCCAGTGAAAACAAGATCAGCTACTGGAACCCCAGTGAAAACCTGAGCCATGCATTGCTTGGTGCTTAAGTACAATCGGATGGAGAGGTGGTAGGTGAGGGAATGTAAAAAAAAAAAAAAAAAAAAATTACTTCCAAGAAAAAAATGAGGGACACAGGTGATGTTGTCAATTTAAAGTAGTTGTAAAAGGTTTTTTTTGGTCAAAATTATAAACATGTTATATTAACCTGCTCTATTCCTTGGTATTGCACAGAGCAGCTCCAAAGCAAGCCGCTTGCTATGGGGGCACTTATGGTGGGCTCGCTCCCAAGCCGGGCTGTGTGCATCTCTAGACACACACAGCATGGCCCAGCCCGACCCCCTCCTCACAGGATGTGACTGACAGCAGCCAGAGCCAATGGCTGCTGCTACTGTTTTGATGCCTGTGATAGAGGAAGAGAAGACAAACGCTACTGCAGATGAGCACAGTGCTGGAGAGAAAGTACCACCAGGTAATTATTTAAGATGGGGCGGGGGGAGATGGTCTCTAATGGTTGTGCTGAATAGCATTAGACTGCCTGTAATTTAGGCTCACTGAATTATAAATCTACACGCTTGTAGTCTCTCTGTGCACGTTCACAAGCAATCCTTTATTTTTTGTCTCTTTTTACACTCTCTGTGGTTATGTATACACCAATGGATTTTTTCTGATAACTAATGAAAATATCTTTACACACTGGTGTCTTTTTACCGACTAAAGCTATCGGCGTGCATGTGGTGACAGTCATTGTCATCTGGAGCAAGTAAAGGTCTTATGTCTGTGTGGGCCCTTACTGCTTCCTCTATCACCAATCAAATTCAAATATCCAAGGCAGGTCTGCTTACGATTGCATCACAATCAGACGTTTTCATGTTAACAGATGGTCTCACTGACAAAAAGGCAATGGGATGAACAAATGACCCCATGGCTACCTGTATAAATCAGGTCATATATATATTGAATTTTGCCCGTTTCTTGCTAAATCGCCCAAAATTTGTTACATGGGTGGCCCTGCTGGCACCATCTGGCTTGACTTTGATCAGAAAATTGAAAGAAACGGGCTGAAAATGTCGGTGGAACAGTGACGGAAGCCAACAACCTGCAGTCAATGTTCTGGTATTCTGAAGGCTGCAGGTACCGGCTGTTTAAATACAATAACCCGCAGGAAAGATTTGCTGATGTGCACTGTTTAGCGTGGATAAAAAAATCTGTTAAAAGGAGAAGTCCAGCCTGAGCTTGTTTAGCTGGGCTTCTCCTATGGGTCACAGGAGTGCAATTCGTTTTTCACTCCTGTGACCCATTTTCAGCAGAGAGCGGTCTGAAGTTCGCTCTCCGCTGACATCACTGGAATCAGTCCAGGCACCGCGTCATCCCAAATTAGGAAGTCTGGATCCGCCAGCTGCCTAGACTGATGGCAGTCTCAGCCTCTCAGCGAGCTGCTGAGAGGATGAGATGGCCGCTCCCTGCCCCTCCACAGCTCAGAGCTCTAATGAGCGTGGAGGAGCAGAGCAGAAGAGCTACTGATTGACAGGTAGCAGCTCTCCCCTCGGGAAGGGGAGAGAACCCAACCATCGGCGGTGTTCGGTGGCTCGGTTCTCAGTGAATAGGCGGAAGGGGACAGATGCAGCATCAGTCTGATGCTGCACCCACCTAGGTAAGTATGAATACACAAAAAAAAAAAAACTTAATTTATTCAGCCTACAAGCTGTATGAAAGAAATGTATGCACATATGGCTGGCTTAAACAACTAAAGTATGGTGCAGGTAGGCTCCCATTAGGCATCTCAAGGTTTAAAGTGGTTCTAAAGGCACCAGGATTTTTACCTTCATGTATTCTGAAGGTCAAAAACCTTCTGTGTGCCCTCTCCAATACTTACCTGAGCCCCCTCTCGATCCAGCGATGTCCAGGAAAGCCCTGGCTCTCCAGGCACTCGCATTCCTGATTGGCTTTTGGCAGCAGTGGAAGCGGGGCTGCTCTGTGCAAAAACATTACACAGGACAGGTAGGTATGACATCTTTTTTTTTAATGTAAAAAAAACAAGGGTTTAATAACACTTTAATAATCAATTTTGACTTACATATCGGATATCTTTTTTATATTTGTAAAATCAGAGATAATCTTTGGAGTAAACATGGTAAAGTTGATTCCAGGACCTCTTTAATTGATTAAGGATGGAGGGGGGCTGTAGCGTCACACGGCAAGGTGGGTCTGTAATTTTTCATGATAACTCTGGCCTTAATATTACAGCATCTTTATTCTAGCCAAGGACTAAATGTTTATAGAATAGAAATAATTTGTCCAGCAATGGAAGTAGAGTCATGCTATTACACAATCCCTTAATGTTGTGTATATGGCAGACATGAATATGTTGAATAGGAAGTCCCATGAATAAGTCTTTTCTTCCAGGGACACATTTCCGTGACATCACACACAAGAAGGTTTTTATGCCAAGCATTTGCACTGTCCATATAATGTATTTTATGTACATGACTGTCAGTTTCATACGCTCTCAGACATCCCTTCATCTTCTTTAGGCTCTTTGAAGGTCCCTTCTAGGCCAGCTCTTCTCAGACTTCTCTTTCTAGATAAGATCATCTTAGAATGGATAATTAGTTTTCCTATTTACTAAAGCCAAAACAAAAAACACACCAACATGTGTATTGATATAATAAGACCCACTGATCTCATTTACACTTCCTATATTCTGATCAAGCTACGTGACCTCTCCAAGCCAAGTACAAATAAAGAAAATGATGAGTTGTCCTATGTTCTAACATGTGGTAAACTGCACATCATCATGCTACTGGGAGTGAGGATTCTGGAGTCTCAATTGAGACCCATATTTTACAAGCACTACTCTGCATGTATATACTCCAACCTATATGTTTAAAGTGGTTGTATACCCCCGACTATGAGTTTTACCTATAAGTAAGGCTACTATAAGGCTTACCTATAGGTAGTGGAAATATCTCCTAAATGTGCGCCGTTTAGGAGATATTTCCTTTGCGGTGCGCCGATGATGTCATTGGCGCATGCTCTGTGAAAAACGGACCTCCATGCCATTTTTTCCCGAGCGTGTGCCATGACTGGCGGCTCCGCCGCAAATGTGCGGGAGTGATGTGACGCCGCTCCGGCCAGTCACGCAGCCAGAGTCTGCGGCCCCAGAAGGAAGAGGGGCGAAGATGGATGCTTCCTGCAGTGGGAACAACACAGGCTTTGATTACAGGTAAGCGCCACAAAATGGGCTAGTATGCTGTGCACACTAGCCCATTATGCTGTTACTTTGCAGGGTTTGCTGGAAACAAAAGAGGAAGTAAAAGCCATCAGGGTTTACTTCCTCTTTAAGTGACATTAAACTCTGGTTTAAAACAAGGAAAATTCTATTAATAAATTGTATACATTCTTAAAGGGGTTGTAAACCTTCGTGCTTTTTCACCTTAATGCATCCTATGCATTAAGGCGAAAAAAACACCTGGCAGCGCCCGGACCCCCAGCCCCCCATTTTACTTACCTGAACCCTTGAACTTGACTCAACATGGACGCGCTGTCTCTCTGCCCGGGGTTTTCGGCTCTTGACTGGATAGATTGATAGCAGCGCAGCCATTGGCTCCCGCTGCTGTGAATCAAATCCAATGATGCGGGCGCTGGGGGGCGGGGCCAAGTCATACATTCGGTGGCTATGGACGCCGAATGCTGGACTCGGGAGCACGCCCACAAGGTAACCCCCTCGGGAGAGCGCTTCTCCTAGGGGGTCATCTGATGTGGAAAGGAGCCTCGAGAGCTGCCGGGGGAACCCGGAAGAGGATGTTCTGGGCCACTGTGCAAAATGAGCTGCACAGTGGAGGCAAGTATGATATGTTTGTTATTTTTAAACATTTAAAAATGAACCCTTACAATCACTTTAACTCCAAAAAGTCCCTTCTATTGCTCTCTGCCTACTCCAAATCTCCAAATTCTCTTTTGCTGCTGTGATCTGACTTCCTTAGAGGGTGACTACATGTGTTCTCTATGGTCCAACTGTATGTAAGAACCTAGCCATCCTCCTTTGTTCATTCCTAAGATGACTAGGAACTATGGGTTATGTAGTTTACATAGAGCAGTGCACACGACTGCAAATAACATGCAAAGGAGAGATTCAGGAGCTCAGAGAAGACATTACAAGGAAGCAGAAAAACACACTCAGAAGTCATTTATTGAAAAACAGATTAAAGGGGCCATTAAAGAGGTTGTAAACCTCCATTGGTAAGTTGTACCTATAGGTAAGCCTATAACTGCGCCGAAAATGTCATCGGCACATGCACTGTGAAGAAGCGGTCGCCCGTGACGTTTTTTTCAATAGCGAGTGCCGTGACCAGAGGCTCACACGCGCATGCGTGGGAGTGACGTCACGAGACTTAAGTCAGTCAGAGCCGAAGTCCATGGCCCCAGAAGGAAGAGCTGCGAACATGGAGGGGTGAACACGGCCTGCAGCGGGGACAGCATGGGCTTCGTTTGCAGGTAAGTGTCACATAATGGGCTAGTATGCAATGTATACTAGCCCATTATGCTTTTACTTTGCAGGGGGGGGTAAAACCCATCGGGGATTACTTCCTCTATAGTAGTGGATATGTATGGATCATTTTTCTAAAATAAGGATTATGTTTAGTGTTACAATTGTAACATTATTCACTTTGGATTTTCGTGGCCAACTCTATTTTGTGTAATCATGAATTAAATTACAAATTGAATGAAGAACTTCAATGTTTACAATAATTCATCTTTTACAAGGAATTTATTCCTTTTTATGTCTTGTTGGAGAAATAAAATTATCCCTTTAAATACAAGATGCTTTGGTGCCGTTACCATACCTTCTTCAATGTTTACAGTATTACCTCTATAGTTTTTGTTTATGGTCCCCTAATCTATTAATATGTACCTCTGCAACAGATCATCGATTGGCTGATTACTACATCAAGCTAAACTTTTTGAGACTTTACATATATACTGGGCAGGGGTAGTTAACATGCTAAATGCCGTTTTTCAGATTTCTTTTCCGCTTGACCCTAAACCATGCCTTTTGGGCATCTTAGATGATTTCCAATTGCAGGCTCTTACTAGAGAAGCAGTAGCTAGAAAACTTTTTCAAGCCAGGAGAGTTATATTATATTGCGGCACTGGAAATCCTATGATCCCCCTTCCCATAAGGAATGGGTACAATGTATGGGTAAAAACTCTCAGATTGGAGTAGTACATCTACCAGCATAGGGGATGCCCCTGTAAATATGATAATCTTTGGGGCCCAAGATTAGCTACCCCAGACCTGAGCCCACTTGACCTTGTCATAGACAGGCTCCTAGTAGGGTAATGTGTATCCCTTTGGTTGCTGGTCTTAGAAGTACTTGGATCACTAGGACTGATGCAATAGCTGCAAAATGTTACATATCAATTGTGTGGTTTGCAAAATCTATGCTCGGTTTGGTTGTGCCCAGTTTGTATTACTGACTGAATCTAGCATCATACACGACACAGATGGTAACTGTTAGGATTGGAAGGATATTCTAGACTTGCTGTTTGTAAACTCTTCTCAATAAAAACTTTTGGGGATTTTAACTAGAGTGTCTTTTCGCTTCTGATATGCGTTTGTTTGTAAAGCAATTTGGACTTCTTTCTTACAGAGCATATTTTTTCCACTTGTATTGGCATCTGTATAAATGCAGCAGATCCTATCGGGCACTTCTTAGCTTCTTTTTTCCACTATACCATGTAAATGCATTGCAAACAAAATTAACTAAGCAAGCCAAAGCAAGTGAAAGTGATCTAAAATGCAAGCCATTTTGTCTTCTGCGTTTCTGAAAGCATGCTAAGTTTGACTGGCCTCTGAATCTTACCATACCTTCTCTAACCTTGGCATTAATTTTCTGGAAATAAAAGTGATCAACATTAATTTAGATGATGAACAGCCAAGTATGTAGTTGTATAATGACCAACTTAGAAAGCATAAAGCAAGTGCAGGCTTTCTATCTGGCAAATTAGGCATTTGTCCCTTATTGTCCCTTGGGGCCTCCTGTCCATACCAGACAGTAGTCAATTATCAATCAGATGTCTGCATTCCATGCTAGGAAACCACTGTCATACCAAAAGATTCTGAGAAGCACATTAGACATGTTTTAGACAGTTCATATATTCTCATAATACACAAGAATATAAAGTATATACGTAAACTCAAATGGCTCATATTAATATCTACAAAACAGAAAGGGTCAAGAATCTGCAGTAAATGATGTGCTGTCTTTGCCAGGAATAAAGAGGGGACAACAAACCAGAGTTTAATTTTATTGTTGCAAATTATAAGGAGAATAGCAAATACGTCTGTTTGCGCACATTCCTTTCATCAATGAAGAGAAGGCAGGACAGAACCGTGTATGTTACAATATACAAAAGCGGTCTTGCATTTAGTGGGCAAAACCCAAAGAATTTAGTGATAAGCCTCGGGCTGATTGGACACAACCAGACAAGTGCCCTTCATTACAAAACAAAAGCAAATTCATTCTATTGACAGATGCTGATTACATCAAAGAGATTTTTGCAGGTGACCCATACCTGTTTCATCTATGCGTTTAGAGTCAGCAATGTCTCTAAGCAATTGTAATCATCATCTAACATGCAAGGCCCTTCCAGATCGGTTAAAGGATAGTGTCACAAGTCCCCCACTACAAGCTCCTGGGGAACAACGGTGCATTGATATTGTCAAGCATGTAGCCGGGCACTGGTCACGCTATCCTGAGCATTACTAGCAGGGGTTAATTGCTCAGACAGCCAAATAAAATACAGAGAGAAGCGTATAATTACAGAGACACTGAAAGGCCACGCTCAATTTTGAAGCTTAGTTGCATGAGTAAGATCTTCAAAGGGGAAGAAGGAAAAAAAAAGTACTTACCAAATCAAATGTTTTTGCTGCTGTTCTGCAGAGAACAACAATTTGCATACACAAGCGAACATGAACTGATGTAATTCAGAGGCGAGAGTAATCAGAGACAAATCTCTTTCGTTATAAAACTACTATTTTTTATATACAGAGCTGAAGATTCTAAATAAATGTTTTTTTAATTATTCTGTTCTGATACAAAGCCTGCTAAGAGGCTCAGAGAAATATTTACTCCAGACTATTTGGGTTCTTACTGGGAAGTGCATTTTGCTGATATTAGGGAGACTAATATGGTTTTTGATTACAGTAATTACATTTTTTTAAATTTGAAAGTTGTATGTAAAATGAAGATACACACACACACACACACACATACATATACAGTCAGGTCCATAAATATTGGGACATTGACACAATTCTAATCTTTTTGGCTCTATACACCACCACAATGCATTTGAAATGAGACTAACAAGATGTGCTTTAACTGCAGACTTTCAGCTTTAATTTGAGGGTATTTACATCCTAATCAGGTGAACGGTGTAGGAATTACAACAGTTTGTATATGTGCCTCCCACTTTTTAAGGGACCAAAAGTAATGGGACAATTGGCTGCTCAGCTGTTCCATGGCCAGGTGTGTGTTATTCCCTTATTATCCCATTTACAAGGAGCAGATAAAAGGTCCAGAGTTCATTTCAAGTGTGCTATTGGCATTTGGAATCTGTTGCTGTCAACTCTCAATATGAGATCCAAAGAGCTGTTACTATCAGTGAAGCAAGCCATCATTAGGCTGAAATAAAACAAACCCATTAGAGAGATAGCAAAAACATTAGGTGTAGCCAAATCAACTGTTTGGAACATCCTTAAAAAGAAATAACGCACCGGTGAGCTCAGCAACACCAAAAGACCTGGAAGACCACGGAAAACAATTGTGGTGGATGACCGAAGAATTCTTTCTCTGGTGAAGAAAACACTCTTCACAACAGTTGGCCAGATCAAGAACACTCTCCAGGAGGTAGGTGTATGTGTGTCAAAGTCAACAATCAAGAGAAGACTTCACCAGAGTGAATACAGAGGGTTCAACCCCAAGATGCAAACCATTGGTGAGCCTCAAAAACAGGAAGGCCAGATTAGAGTTTGCCAAAAAACATCTAAAAAAGCCTTCACAGTTCTGGGACAACATCCTATGGACAGATGAGACCAAGATCAATTTGTACCAAAGTGATGGAAACAGAAGAGTATGGAGAAGGAAAGGAACTGCTCATGATCCAAAGCATACCACCTCATCAGTGAAGCATGGTGGTGGTAGTGTCATGGCGTGGGCATGTATGGCTGCCAATGGAACTGGTTCTGTTGTATTTATTAATGATGTGATTGCTGACAAAAGCAGCAGGATGAATTCTGAAGTGTTTTGGGCAATATTATCTGCTCACATTCAGCAAAATGCTTCAGAACTCATTGGACGGCGCTTCACAGTGCAGATGGACAATGACCCGAAGCATACTGCAAAATCAACCAAAGAGTTTTTAAAGGGAAAGAAGTGGAATGTTATGCAATGGCCAAGTCAATCACCTGACCTGAATCCAATTGAGCATGCATTTCACTTGCTGAAGACAAAACTGAAGGGAAAATGCCCCAAGAACAAGCAGGAACTGATGACAGTTGCAGTAGAGGCCTGGCAGAGCATCACCAGGGATGAAACCCAGCGTCTGGTGATGTCTATGCGTTCCAGATTTCAGGCTGTAATTGACTGCAAAGGATTTGCAACCAAGTATTAAAAAGCGAAAGTTTGATGGATGATTGTTAATCTGTCCCATTACTTTTGGTCCCTTAAAAAGTGGGAGGCACATATACAAACTGTTGTAATTCCTACACCGTTCACCTGATTTGGATGTAAATATCCTCAAATTAAATCTGAAAGTCTGCAGTTATATCACATCACACTCAACACCTTCTCATCCAGTCCACGTCAACTCTTCTCTACCTTCAACACTCTACTCTGTCCTCCACTGCCTCCACCCACCAACTCACTCACTGCCCAGGAGATTGCCAATCACTTCAAAACTAAGATTGATACAATTCATGAGGAGATCGCCAATGTGCAAAAACCTCCCCCATGCAACACCCCATGTCCACAGATACAATCATTACTTCCCTCATTCAACCCTGCTACTACTACTGAGGTTGCTAAACTTTTATCCAGCACTCATCTAACCACTTGCCCCCTGGATCCTGTTCCCTCGCAAATGCTACGCTCACCCTCTGACTCGATTCTACGCTCTCTAACTCACATTTTCAACCTCTCCCTCTCTTGTGGCATCTTCCCAAACTCTCTAAAGCATGCGCTAGTCACCCCCATACTAAAAAAGCCCTCACTGGATCCCACCAATCTCAACAACTTACGTCCCATCTCCTTACTCTCCTTCTCCTCCAAACTTCTTGAAAGACTGGTCTACAACCGATTAAGCGACCATCTGACCATGAATAAACTTCTTGATCCCCTTCAGTCCGGTTTTCGCCCTCAACACTCCACGGAAACTGCTCTCCTTAAACTCTCAAATGACCTACTAATGGCTAAAGCCAATGGACACTATTCTGTACTACTTCTCCTGGATCTCTCTGCTGCCTTTGACACAGTGGACCACCCCCTCCTCCTCAAAAAACTCCACACCTTTGGTCTCCGTGACCGTACTCTTCGCTGGTTCTCATCCTACCTATCCCACCGCTCCTTCAGTGTCACTTACAACTCTACTTCCTCCTCTCCTCTTCCTTTTCCCGTTGGGGTCCCCCAAGGTTCTGTTCTCGGACCTCTCCTTTTCTCAATCTACACCACCTCCTTGGGTCAGTTGATTGCCTCCCACGGCTTTAAATATCATCTCTACGCTGATGACACCCAAATCTATCTCTCCACCCCCCAGCTCTCTCCATCTGTCTCCTCACGCATTACCAACTTATTAGCAGACATATCAGCCTGGATGTCACATCACTTTCTCAAACTCAACCTATCCAAAACCGAGCTCATGATATTTCCTCCCTCAGGTGCTACTTCCCCTGATCTCCCTGTCAAGATCAACGGCTCAACTATCAACCCATCTCCCCACGCCAAGGTCCTAGGTGTAATCCTGGACTCTGAACTAACCTTTCGACCCCACATTCTATCACTATCCAAAGCTTGCCGCCTCTGTCTTCGCAACATCTCCAAGATACGCCCCTTCCTAACCAATGACACCACAAAGCTTCTAATCCACTCCCTGGTCATCTCCCGCCTTGACTACTGCAACTCCCTCCTCATTGGTTTACCTCTAAATAGGCTATCCCCACTTCAGCCCATCATGAACGCTGCGGCCAGGCTCATCCACCACACAAACCGCTCAGCGTCTGCTACACCCCTCTGCCAATCCCTCCATTGGCTGCCACTCAGTCACCGAATTAAATTCAAGATACTAACTATAACCTACAAAGCCATCCACAACCTGGCCCCTAGCTACATCTCTAACCTAGTCACAAAATACCAACCTAATCGTTCTCTTCGCTCCTCCCAAGATTTCCTGCTCTCAAACTCCCTTGTCACCTCATCCCATGCTCGCCTTCAGGACTTCTCCAGAGCCTCCCCCATCCTCTGGAATGCTCTACCCCAATCCGTCCGATTTTCTCCTACTTTATCCACTTTCAGACGGTCCCTGAAAACTCATCTCTTCAGAGAAGCCTATCTGGCCCCCACCTAACAACTGTACATTTATCTTCTCAATCAGCACATCACCCACAGTTATTACCTCTTGACCTTCCCTCTTAGATTGTAAGCTCTAAGGAGCAGGGCCCTCTGATTCCTACTGTATCATTGTATTGTATTTGTATTTGTACTGTCTACCCTCAAGTTGTAAAGCGCTACGTAAACTGTTGGCGCTATATAAATACTGTATAATAATAATAATAATAATCTTGTTCATTTCATTTCAAATCCATTGTGGTGGTGTATAGAGCTGAAAAGATTAGAATTGTGTCGATGTCCCAATATTTATGGACCTGACTGTACATTATATATATACATACTATATTACCAAAAGTATTGGGATGCCTGCCTTTACACCAGGGGCGTCTCGCTGGGGGGGGCAGCAGCACCACCAATGTCGCACGGTCCTCACCCCCTACCCTGATCTCTCCGGCTGTCTCCCTGTCTTACACAGCGGAGCAGACCAAAGCTGTCTCCCATATCTATGGAGGAAGAGGAGGAGGGAGTCCAAGGGACACACTTTTGTGCCTATCCCACTCTGTTCTGAGGTCTGTAGAAATGTAATGCAAATGGACATGTGCTGGGGGGGGTGCTATGGGAGGGGAGGGTCTGCACTGATGGAGAGGGGGGGTCTGCACTAAGGGGGGTTTGCACTGATGGAGGGGGCTCTGCACTGATGGAGGGGAGGGGGGTCTGCACTGATGGAGGGGAGAGGGGGTCTGCACTGATGGAGGGGAGAGGGGGTCTGCACTGAAGGGTATCTGCACTGATGGAGGGGGGTCTGCACTGATGGGGTGTTTGCACTGAGGGGGTCTATACTGATATATGGGAGTGTCTGCACTGAAGGGGGTCTATACCAAGGAGGGGGGTCTACACTGAGGGGGTCTATACTGATGGAGGGGGGTCTGTACTTAGTGGGGGGTCTATACTGAAGGGGGACTATAGTTGGTGGAGGGGGGTGACACCAATTTTTTCTGCACCGCGTGACACCAACCGTAGTGACGCCACTGCTTTACAGGCACATGAACTTTAATGGCATTCCAGTCTTGGTCCATAGAGTTCAATATTGAGTTGGCCTATCCTTTGCAGTTATAACAGCTTCTTTTACAAAAGGTTTATGGAGGGGAGGGGGTCAGTCCGTCAGATTCGGGGCTATAACGTCAGCTAACTTCCTATAATAAAGTACTGTAAAGCCGTTGGGCCAGGTCTTTTGCCCACTTTCAGATCCTTAATACATTGGAGGACCTCCGAGACTTGAATATCTCGGTCCATTAGGGACACATGAGCTTCAGACAATGCGGGAAGCGAAACGCGACTCAGAAAGGTATCAGTGTCCCTACTGCACGTCTGGGGTGGAGCCGTATACAATGTGGTAAGGCGGTGGCGTAATTCCTCTAAAACTCGCACTGGATTACCAGTGAGCACATTATGTTGAGTGCGTAGAGTAAGAAGGATAAATTTAGGAGCGAAAGTGCGTAACCTGTTAGCCAACATCCGATTCGGCCTATTTGCCTTAGAATACCAATTCTGGGGGGACCAGAGCAAAATGCGCTCAGCCCCGTCAGTGAGACAAAGATCCAGCTCTGATCTTTGGTTTGGTCTAATAGTTTGCGGTTGGTGGGAGTAGAGGCCTGTTTAAAAGCAGTGGAGAGTACCTCCAAACAGGCCTCTAAGTCCCGTTGTTTTAGGAGGCATTCTCGCTTGCGTTTGGAGGCCAACTGTATAATGTGGCCCCTGAGAACCGCCTTTTCTGCCTCCCAGAGAGTTACAGGAGATGACACTGAGCCTGCATTAGTGCGAAAATATTCCACAGAAGTCTTCAGGATATCCGCCTGGACCTCCTTGAGGGGCAATAATGAGTAGTTCATGACTCAGGGTGAGTGCTGAGGTTTATCAAGTATAAAATGGCAAACGACCAAGACAGGATCATGATCTGACCATGGGGCGGCAAGAAAAAATAGATGCCACTAAGGGAAGATGCTTTCTCAGCATAAACATGTGGTCTATTCTAGAGTGAGAATGGCGGGGGTGGGAATAATACATGTAATCCTTACCCAGAGGATGGAGCTCCCTCCAGAGATCAACTAGATCATGAGACTGTAAAGAGCAAGGAAACTGTTTAGCATCAGGGGATGGGGTAGTGCGTTCCGAAGGATATTTGTCCAAAGAGGGATTCAAGGGTAGGTTTGAGTCTCCTGCAAGAAGGAGAGTACCCTTTTGGTGGGATGACAACAGGCTGCAGACATGGGTCAAAAAAAAACTCCTGGGGTAGAGTTAGGAGCGTAGTAGGTCATAATGGTAATTTCTGTTTCCTGGATGGTACCTTGAAGTAAATGATACCTACTCTCTGGATCCACTATCCATTTGTTGCAACTAAAAGGGACCGATTTGCGAAAGGCAAGGAGTACTCCCCTTTGTTTAGTTGGGCTAGTAGCCGTAAAAACCTGGGGATATTGAGCATCAAAGTATTTAGGACTGGAGGTAGTTGAAAATTGCTTTCCTGCAAACAGGCTATATCTATCTGCTATCTCTTGAGGTATTTAAAAATGTTCACCCATTTTTGAGGAGAATTCATGCCCTGAACGCTCAGGGACAACCAATTTAGCGTCATAGTGAGGAGAAGTAAAAAAATGAAATGATTCCACCGAACACAACCTCCGTGGACTCCAGAAAATAGAGAAAAAAAGAAAGGGAAGGAGAGGTAAGTAAAAGACAAGAGAAGATCATGCAATGAAGCAGAAAAAGGCTGAGTAAAACTCAAAGTAGAAAAGATCTATATAACATAGTTGTCACTGGTAGTGGGGCAAAAGGACCACTGGAGGGACGGAGGTTGACCAAGACTGTTGTCCTAGCCAAGTTCCGGCACATCTGGGAGAGCAGTGGTCCGTCTAAACCACTCAGCATCTATTACAGTCAAATTTACAACAGAAAGAAAAGGCACATAATATATATAAATAATCATTTAAAGGCATAACATAAAGGAAAAAGAACATTGGCCCAAGCAAAGTAGTAACATTATTCAACTAAGATTGCTATGACTACCAAAGCCCAGGGCTACCCACACGTACGTAGGAGAACCCAAAGCAGAGAGCCAATATACAGGTAACAAAACGACACTAGTAATCAGAACATTTAAATGCGACCACAACATGGTCAATGACACTGTGGTTCAAGATAACACCAAACAGCACAACCCGGGTCTGCTAGATGTTACCATAAAGGTAATAGAACACATCCAGAAGCCCATGATGAGCATGCGGTCCCCAACAACCAGGTGGGGACCACCTGGTCAACACCAGGTAAATCCCAGTTGTAAGCGACTGGGTGCTTTCACCGCCAACCATAAAAATAAAAAAAAAAAGACAGAGAAACACCATGCACATGGATTCCATTATTAAAAATAAACGTTCAGGTCGCCACAACCCCACGCCACCATCTCTTTATTGGGCAGCCCGGGGCAAGGGACCGATATACAGGAACAGTACTCAAGGAAGGTAAGGATTATCTGGTGCCATTAAATGTCCGGTTGGCAGGTAAAAGACACCATACTGAGGTGGGTAGAGCAGCTGAGCCTGGGCTCCATAGGCTGGCAACAAAACGTGGATCAATGCCCTCAATTGGCGATAAAAGCAGGTGGTCTGGTAGGAATGTCAGACTCTGGGTGGAGTAGAAAGCAATCCAGTCGAGTTCAGCCAGCTCTATCATCCTGTGGGCACATCCTGAAAGCGATGCTCTTGAAGAGAACAAAGTGCTTGAGATCCTTGGCGAGACAGCTTGGAGGACTTGCGAGAGGGTAGAGAAGGTCTCAGACGAGCAGAAGAGGAGGGCGTGCCCTTTTGAGAGGGGGGCAGGTCAAACTGCTGGTACTGAAAATGTCGCCGCAGGTCATATGGGGAAGAGGCGTGAAACTGGTGGCCTCGGTGGGAGAATGAAAGCTTAAAGGGGAATCCCCACCTGTACCTGATCCTATGCATTTGCAGAACCTGCAAGTAAGGTTTCAGGTTCCTCCGTTTAGCGATGGTAACCGGGGAGAGATCTGCAAAGAGTTAAATGGGAGTTGTCTTGAAAGGAGAGATCATGGCGGTCCCTTGCAGCATACAGGAGTCGTTCCTTGGTCCTGTAGTAATGGAACTTAATAATGATATCCCTTGGAGGGCCGTCAGTAGCTTTGGGAGCAAAAGATCTGTGGATACGATCAAATTCAAAATGCTCAAGGGTATCTCAGGTGCAAGTTCCTGAAAAAAAGCAGTAACAGTACCTTGCAAATCAGTGATGGCCTCAGGAACCTCGTGGATGCGGAGGTTATCTCTGCGGGCCCTATTTTCTACATCCTCCAGCTTATCCTGCAAAGTTCAGCGTTTAGCTTATCAACCTCCTCCTCGTGCCCCTCAAGCACGGTTGTGGCGAGGTCCGTGCGTTGCTCCAATTGGTTAGTGCGGTGGCCTAGCTCTTTAAGACCTTTTACTAGGTCTGCTAAAAGTTTGTGGGAGGACATTGTTATTTCATCCCACACTATGGAGCGAAATTTGTTCAGCAAAACATCTGAATCAATAGTTAAGGGGCTTACCAGATCCAATGGAAATTGGTGCAGGCTATCTGCTGGGGAAGCAGGGTCTGCTGCTGAGTCACGTGGAGTCACCTGGCTCTGGTGGTTTAGGCGCCATCTTGCCTTTGCCTTTCCCAGTAGCAGGGGGGACCTTTGCCTGAGAACGGTACCACTGGCTACTCCGGGGTGTGCAGTACATGCCTACCGGGATCCTGAAAGTATCAGCCGCCTCGAGAGCCGGACTGTGTGTGCCGGTATAGTGCCTGTGCCTTGTCAGCTGGGTTGTTGTGTTCAGACAGCGCAGAGCGAGAGAATCAGCCAGCCATCTCCCTCACCTGTGCGCATATGCCCTCAGTTATAACAACTTCAACTTTTCTGGGAAGGCTGTCCACAAGGTTTAGGAGTGTGTCTATGGGAATGTTTGACTATTCTTCCAGAAGCGCATTTGTGAGATCAGGCACTGATGTGGACGAGAAGGCCTGGCTTGCAGTCTACATTCTAATTCATCCCAAAGGTGTTCTATCGGGTTGAGGTCAGGACTCTGGTCCAAATTATTTGGTGGAGGGGGGATTATGGTGTGGGGTTGCATTTCAGGGGTTGGGCTTGCCCCTTCGTTCCAGTGAAGGGAACTCTTAAGGCGTCAGTATGCCAAGACACTTTGGACAATTTCATGCTCCCAACTTTGTGGGAACACTCGAGTGTACTAACTTTAGGCTCTAAAGAACAATTAAGAACTGAGTCACAAGCAATTAATTTTTTTAGGATCAAACTAAAATGGAAATGTTTAGACAGGTCACAAAATCTTGGTTTCTTAATTGTTTGTCAGGAATTATGGAAGGGAGGTCTCACATCTAATGTGTCCAAGGCATATAAGACGTCAGGGGCTAACTCAGCCACAAGGCTCCACCTATCACTATCGACTGACCCTTTAAGCGTTTGATACTGGCGTCTTTGCCTCTCTGCAAATGGCATGTGTGAGAAAAAAAAATGAAAACTAGGTCCAATTCCAGACTAAGGCTCCATTCATACTAGTGTGATTTCAGATGCGACTTGAGTCGCACAGAATCGCATACCAGTGAAAGGCACGTTGTTTTCAATGGTGCCCATTTACGTTATTGTGACTCAACATGGTGCAATTTTGGATAAGGCTCCTGTACTAGTTTGGCGTAATTCCGGTGCGATTTTGGCCCCAGAATAGAATATGCAGACCTTATAAAAGTTGCATTCAAGTTGCACTACATAATCACACAGAAAATATGATCAAGTTGGATCGCAGCAGTGTGAACCTAGCCTAACAGGTTTAAAAACCGGGAACTGTCAGAGATCTTTGACAATTAAGAGGAACTCTCCCCAATAGAAGGGGAAATTCCACCTTTGATAGATTTCCTATCACTCCCTCTCTTAATGATAGCAACTGAATTATTTTGCCTACAATCAATATTAGGATTTCTACTCAATGTAAAATCGTTTTCTTGGAGTCCACTTTGGGACACAAGAAATCTTTCATATTGCCACCTACAGGAAGATTGGACACCAGCAAACCAAATAAACTAGTAGGCCAGCCTAGGATAACACCTTCTACTACCAGCATTTGTCCCAGTTTTGTAGCAAGGCAGTACAGAGAATATGATGATAAACACAAAGGGGTGAGACCTGTGTCCCTCAATGAACTCTAAGAAAATAATTTTAATTTGGGTAAAAAAAATCCTATTCTCTTTCTCCTGCATTAAGAGACACACACAAAGTCTTTTACCTTTGGGACATCCAGCAGCAGTTCAACTGAGGGGAGGGCAACACAGCAAATACTAACAGACCAAAGAAAAACAGCGGAAAACTGGGTACTACAACACAAAGCCACCTTAAGAACGTAGAGAATGTGTGAAAAAGGAGACCAGGTTGCAGCCTGGCAAATCTGGAAAACAGTTGCTTGATGCTGAAAAACCTAGGAAACACTCTCAGATCTAGTAAAGTGTACATTAACAAAACACTGGAGCACTCTTTCAGGGTCCATCAGAAATCACAAAAAGAGTCAGCCTTCCTGAAAGGAGCAATATCCCAGAGACAGAAGTTGATTTAATAAAGGCAAATAGACTGTGCACTTTGCAAAGTGCTGTTGCACTCTGCAAGTACAGTTGCTCCAGAGCTTATTAAATGAGGTAAAGTTTCACTTTGCAAAGAATAACCAATCACATGCAAGGAAAAATAAAAAACAGGATTTTTGCTTGCATATGATTTGATGAATGACACCAGCAGAGCTTTTGCTCATGTACTAAGCTCTGGAGCAACTGCTCTTGCAGAGTGCAACTGCACTTTGTAAAGTGCACGGTCTATTGGCCTTTAGTAAATCAACCCCAAAGACTCAATGGAGGGAAATTTCCTTTGGGTGAACTGGTGCTGTTCAGGGGAACGGAATTGTTATATCCTGGTTAACCACTTGCCGACCACCTAACGCAGATATACTGCGGCAGAATGGCACGGGCAGGCAAAATCACGTATCTGATCACAGCATCGTTAGGGGAGCGATCCGTGCTGAGAGGGAGGCCACTCATTCGTGGCCACCCCCTCGCGATCGCTCCCAACAAATGACAATCTTCCTCTGCTGCTGTAATGTAAACAGCGGCAGAGGAAGTGATGTCATCTCTCCTCGTGTCGGTCTTTTCGTTCTGGCGCCGAGGAGAGAAGACATCCATGTAAGTCTGCACAACACTATACTAACAGTAGAACATTCTAGGCACACTTTTCACCCCCCTGCACCCCCTGTCACAGTGACACCAATAGCAGTTTTTTTTTTTTTTTTTTTTTACGGATTACTGCATTGGTGTCATTTGTGACCATTATAAGTGGTAGGGCAGTTAGTGGTAGGCCCCTTTAGGTCTAGGGTACCCCCCTAACCCCCCCTAATAAAGGTTTAACCCCGTGATCACCCCCCCCCATCGCCAGTGTCACTAAGCGATCTTTTTTCTGATTGCTGTATTAGTGTCACAGGTGACGTTAGTTAGGGAGGTAAGTATTTAGGTTCGCCGTCAGCGTTTTATAGCGTCAGGGACCCCCATATACTACCTAGTAAAGGTTTTAACCCCCTGATTGCCCCCTAGTTAACCCTTTCACCAGTGATCACCGTATAACTGTTACGGGTGACGCTGGTTAATTCGTTTATTTTTTATAATGTAACAGCACCCGCCGTTTATAACCTAATAAAGGTTTAACCCCTTCATCACCCGGCGGGTGATACAAGTTAGGTTTTAGGGTCAGATAGGGTCTGCGTCGCCCCAGGCAGCGTCAGGTTAGTGCCAGTACCGCTAACACCCACGCACGCAGCATACACCTCCCTTAGTGGTATAGTATCTGAACGGATCAATATCTGATCAGATCTATACTAGCATCCCCAGCAGTTTAGGGTTCCCAAAAACACAGTATTAGCGGGATCAGCCCAGATACCTGCTAGCACCTGCGTTTTGCCGCCCAGCCCACCCAAGTGCAGTTCACTGGCACTTACAAAACACTAAACACACATAACTGCAGATTTCGCAGAGTGAGGCCTGATCCCTGTGATCGCTAACAGTTTTTTTGGTAGCGTTTTGATACAGTCGCTAACAGTCAGGAGCTTTTTTATCTGTGAGTCTCACTAGTGTACCACTGAATTTAGAGCCCAAAATGGTAAAATCGAAGGTACACTAGTGAAGAGGCCTACATGTTTCTGAGCATAACAGATAGTGAAGAGGAAGTCACTCATCTGTCAGATTCAGGCTCAGAATACGATCCTGTAGAGGACAGTGGCTCCATGACAGATAGCTCTGACGACGTAGTTGTGGTCCCTGCCAAGGTCAGGCGTAACAGTTCTGGTGAACTGGCAAGCACCAGCGGCCTAGTACAACCCGGTCGTAGTCAATCCAGCACTGCAGTATCACGTGGTGGTGTGGCGAGTCCCATAAGTGCAGTTCAAGCTGGTGAGGTGGCAAGCACAAGTAGTGTCCCGCTGCCACCAAGATGACGAACACAGGCCCGTTGTGCCCATAGTGCCCTTCCTGCTGCAATCGCCAATCCTAATTTGGAACCCACCACTTCTGCAGCACCCGTACTTCCCCCATTCACTGGCCAACCCGGCATTCAGGTGGAAACGATTTTACGTCACTTGATTTTTATTCGCTGTTTTTCACTGAAGATCTCTATAGATCTATTGTGGACCAAAGCAATTTGTACGCTGGTCAACACATCGCCACTATTCCCCAGTCCTCCCTTGCCAGAGATTGGAGACCAATTACGGTTTCCGAATTTAAGCTCTTTCTGGGCCTTTCCCTCAACATGGGCATAACTTAAAAGAGTGAGTTGCGGTCATATTGGTCCACTAACCCAATTCACCATATGCCCTTGTTCTCTGCCTCCATGACCAGGGCACGATACGAGCAGATCTTGTGGTTCATGCACTTCAATGACAATGAACTCTGTCGTCCTCGTGGAGACCCTGGATACGATCGGCTCTACAAAATTCGGCCTCTCGTAAACCACTTCAACCAAGGTTTTGCAGACTTGATTACTCCCCATCAAGTTGTCTGCATTGATGAGTCCCTGATTAAGTTTTCTGGCCGCTTGTCATTCAAACGGTACCTTCCCAGCAAGCGTGCTAGATATGGGGTCAAGATGTATAAGCTCTGTGACAGGGCCACAGGCTATACATGTAGTTTTATGGTTTACGAGGGAAAAGATAACCAGGTAGAGCCGACAAACTGCCCTGACTACATAGGAAGCGCTGCCAAGATTGTGTGGGACTTGATGTCACCCTTATTCGGAAAGGGGTACCACTTGTACGTGGACAATTATTACATGAGTGTGCCACTTTTTAGTCACTTGTTTGATCAGCAGATTGGAGCATGTGGCACCGAGCGACCTAATCGCAGGGGCTTTCCCCAGCGGCTTGTAGATTCCAGTCTTAGGCTGGGGGTGAGAGCTTGCTTCAAGTGTAATTAACCACTTGACGACTGCCTCACGCCGATGTACGTCGGCAAGGCGGCACGGACAGGCAAAATCACGTACAGGGTACGTGATTTGCCTTCCGCGGGTGGGGGGTCCGATCGGACCCCCCCCCGCCGCCCGAGGCGGTCCCGTTCTGTCCCCCGGCGATCAGAGACGAGGGGGAGGCCATCCGTTCGTGGCCCCCCCCTCGCGATCGCCGCCGGCCAATGGGAACACTCCTTTGCTGCTGTATGCTAAACAGCAGCAAAGGAAGTGATGTAATCTCCCCTCGGGTCGGTAGTTTCCGTTCCGGCCCGAGGAGAGACGACATGTGAGTAAGTGCACCAACACACACACACACAGTAGAACATGCCAGGCACACATTACACCCCGATCCCCCCCCCGATCGCCCCCCGATCCCCCCCAATCACCCCCACCCCCCTGTCACAAACTGACACCAGCAGTTTTTTTTTTTTTTTTCTGATTACTGCTGTGTCAGTTTGTGACAGTTACTGTGTTAGCACAGTTACTGTTACCCCCCTTTAGGTCTAGGGTACCCCCCTAACCCCCCCTAATAAAGTTTTAACCCCTTGATCACCCCCTGTCACCAGTGTCGCTAAGCAATCATTTTTCTGATCGCTGTATTAGTGTCGCTGGTGACGCTAGTTAGTGAGGTAAATATTTAGGTTCGCCGTCAGCGTTTTATAGCGTCAGGGACCCCCATATACTACCTAATAAATGTTTTAACCCCTTGATTGCCCCCTAGTTAACCCTTTCACCACTGATCACTGTATAACCGTTACGGTTGACGCTGGTTAGTTTGTTTTTTTTTTATAGTGTCAGGGCACCCGCCGTTTATTACCGAATAAAGGTTTAGCCCCCCGATCGCCCGGCGGTGATATGCGTCGCCCCAGGCAGCGTCAGATTAGCGCCAGTACCGCTAACACCCACGCACACAGCATGCGCCTCCCTTAGTGGTATAGTATCTGATCGGATCAATATCTGATCCGATCAGATCTATACTAGCGTCCCCAGCAGTTTAGGGTTCCCAAAAACGCAGTGTTAGCGGGATCAGCCCAGATACCTGCTAGCACCTGCGTTTTGCCCCTCCGCCCAGCCCACCCAAGTGCAGTATCGATCGATCACTGTCACTTACAAGGCACTAAACGCATAACTGCAGCGTTCGCAGAGTCAGGCCTGATCCCTGCGATTGCTAACAGTTTTTTTGGTAGCATTTTGGTGAACTGGCAAGCACCAGCCCCAGGCAGCGTCAGGTTAGCGCCAGTACCGCTAACACCCACGCACGCATCGTACACCTCCCTTAGTGGTATAGTATCTGAACGGATCAATATCTGATCCGATCAGATCTATACTAGCGTCCCCAGCAGTTTAGGGTTCCCAAAAATGCAGTGTTAGTGGGATCAGCCCGGATACCTGCTAGCACCTGCGTTTTGCCCCTCCGCCCGGCCCAGCCCAGCGCACCCAAGTGCGGTATCGATCGATCACTGTCACTTACAGAACATTAAACGCATAACTGCAGCGTTCGCAGAGTCAGGCCTGATCCCTGCGATCGCTAACAGTTTTTTTTGTAGCGTTTTGGTGAACTGGCAAGCACCAGCCCCAGGCAGCGTCAGGTTAGCGCCAGTACCGCTAACACCCACGCACGCACCGTACACCTCCCTTAGTGGTATAGTATCTGAACGGATCAATATCTGATCCGATCAGATCTATACTAGCGTCACCAGCAGTTTAGGGTTCCCAAAAACGCAGTGTTAGCGGGATCAGCCCAGATACCTGCTAGCACCTGCGTTTTGCCCCTCCGCCCGGCCCAGCCCACCCAAGTGCAGTATCGATCGATCACTGTCACTTACAAAACACTAAACGCATAACTGCAGCGTTCGCAGAGTCAGGCCTGATCCCTGCGATCGCTAACAGTTTTTTGGTAGCGTTTTGGGGAACTGGCAAGCGCCAGCGGCCTAGTACACCCCGGTCGTAGTCAAACCAGCACTGCAGTAACACTTGGTGACGTGGCGAGTCCCATAAGTGCAGTTCAAGCTGGTGAGGTGGCAAGCACAAGTAGTGTCCCGCTGCCACCAAAAAGACAAACACAGGCCCGTCGTGCCCATAATGCCCTTCCTGCTGCATTCGCCAATCCTAATTGGGAACCCACCGCTTCTGCAGCGCCCATACTTCCCCCATTCACATCCCCAACCAAATGCAGTCGGCTGCATGAGAGGCATTTTCTTTATGTCCTCCCGAGTACCCCTACCCAGCGAACCCCCCAAAAAAGATGTTGTGTCTGCAGCAAGCGCGGATATAGACGTGACACCCGCTATTATTGTCCCTCCTGTCCTGACAATCCTGGTCTTTGCATTGGTGAATGTTTTGAACGCTACCATTCACTAGTTGAGTATTAGCGTAGAGTACAGCATTGCACAGACTAGGCACACTTTCACAGGGTCTCCCAAGATGCCATCGCATTTTGAGAGACCCGAACCTGGAACCGGTTACCGTTATAAAAGTTAGTTACAAAAAAAGTGTAAAAAAAAAAAAAATATATGAAATAAAAAAAAAATAGTTGTCGTTTTATTGTTCTCTCTCTCTCTATTCTCTCTCTCTATTGTTCTGCTCTTTTTTACTGTATTCTATTCTGCAATGTTTTATTGTTATTGTTATTGTTATTATGTTTTATCATGTTTGTTTTTCAGGTGTGTAATTATTTATACTTTACTGTTTACTGTGCTTTATTGTTAACCATTGTTAACCATTTTTTTGTCTTCAGGTACGCCATTCACGACTTTGAGTGGTTATACCAGAATGATGCTTGCAGGTTTAGGTATCATCTTGGTATCATTCTTTTCAGCCAGCGGTCGGCTTTCATGTAAAAGCAATCCTAGCGGCTAATTAGCCTCTAGACTGCCTTTACAAGCCGTGGGAGGGAATGCCCCCCCCACCCCCACCGTCTTCCGTGTTTTTCTCTGGCTCTCCTGTCTCAACAGGGAACCTGAGAATGCAGCCGGTGATTCAGCCAGCTGACCATAGAGCTGATCAGAGACCAGAGTGGCTCCAAACATCTCTATGGCCTAAGAAACCGGAAGCTACGAGTATTTCATGACTTAGATTTCGCCGGATGTTAATAGCGCCATTGGGAAATTGGGGAAGCATTTTATCACACCGATCTTGGTGTGGTCAGATGCTTTGAGGGCAGAGGAGAGATCTAGGGTCTAATAGACCACAATTTTTTCAAAAAAGAGTACCTGTCACTACCTATTGCTATCATAGGGGATATTTACATTCCCCGAGATAACAATAAAAATGATTAAAAAAAAAAATATGAAAGGAACAGTTTAAAAGTAAGATTAAAAAAGCAAAAAAATAATAAAGAAAAAAAAAAAAAAAAAAAAAAGCACCCCTGTCGCCCCCTGCTCTCGCGCTAAGGCGAACGCAAGCGGCGGTCTGGCGTCATATGTAAACAGCAATTGCACCATGCATGTGAGGTATCACCGCGAAGGCCAGATCGAGTGCAGTAATTTTTCCAGTAGACCTCCTCTGTAAATCTAAAGTGGTAACCTGTAAAGGCTTTTGAAGGCTTTTAAACATGTATTTATTTTGTTGCCACTGCACGTTTGTGCGCAATTTTAAAGCATGTCATGTTTGGTATCCATGTACTCGGCCTAAGATCATCTTTTTTATTTCATCAAACATTTGGGCAATATAGTGTGTTTTAGTGCATTAAAATTTAAAAAAGTGTGTTTTTTCCCCAAAAAATGCGTTTGAAAAATCGCTGCGCAATTACTGTGTGAAAAAAAAAAATGAAACACCCACCATTTTAATCTGTAGGGCATTTGCTTTAAAAAAATATATAATGTTTGGGGGTTCAAAGTAATTTTTTTGCAAAAAAAAAAAACTTTTTCATGTAAACAATAAGTGTCAGAAAGGGCTTTGTCTTCAAGTGGTTAGAAGAGTGGGTGATGTGTGACATAAGCTTCTAAATGTTGTGCATAAAATGCCAGGACAGTTCAAAACCCCCCCAAATGACCCCATTTTGGAAAGTAGACACCCCAAGCTATTTGCTGAGAGGCATGTCGAGTCCATGGAATATTTTATATTGCGACACAAGTTGCGGGAAAGAGACAAATTTTTTTTTTTTTTTTGCACAAAGTTGTCACTAAATGATATATTGCTCAAACATGCCATGGGAATATGTGAAATTACACCCCAAAATACATTCTGCTGCTTCTCCTGAGTACGGGGATACCACATGTGTGAGACTTTTTGGGAGCCTAGCCGCGTACGGGACCCCGAAAACCAAGCACCGCCTTCAGGCTTTCTAAGGGCGTGAATTTTTGATTTCACTCTTCACTGCCTATCACAGTTTCGGAGGCCATGGAATGCCCAGGTGGCACAAAACCCCCCCATATGACCCCATTTTGGAAAGTAGACACCCCAAGCTATTTGCTGAGAGGTATAGTGAGTATTTTGCAGACCTCACTTTTTGTCACAAAGTTTTGAAAATTGAAAAAAGAAAAAAAAAAATGTTTTTTCTTGTCTTTCTTCATTTTCAAAAACAAATGAGAGCTGCAAAATACTCACCATGCCTCTCAGCAAATAGCTTGGGGTGTCTACTTTCCAAAATGGGGTCATTTGGGGGGGGTTTTATGCCACCTGGGCATTCCATGGCCTCCGAAACTGTGATAGGCAGTAAAGAGTGAAATCAAAAATTTTCACCCTTAGAAATCCTGAAGGCAGTGATTGGTTTTCGGGGTCCCGTACGCGGCTAGGCTCCCAAAAAGTCCCACACATGTGGTATCCCCATACTCAGGAGAAGCAGCTAAATGTATTTTGGGGTGCAATTCCACATATGCCCATGGCCTGTGTGAGCAATATATCATTTAGTGACAACTTTATGAAAAAAAAAAAAAAAAAAGTGTCACTTTCCCGCAACTTGTGTCAAAATATAAAATATTCCATGGACTCAATATGCCTCTCAGCAAATAGCTTGGGGTGTCTACTTTCCAAAATGGGGTCATTTTGGGGGGTTTTGTGCCACCTGGGCATTCCATGGCCTCCGAAACTGTGATAGGTAGTGAAGAGTGAAAGCAAAAATTTACACCCTTAGAAATCCTGAAGGCGGTGATTGGTTTTCGGGGCCCCGTACGCGGCTAGGCTCCCAAAAAGTCCCACACATGTGGTATCCCCATACTCAGGAGAAGCAGCTGAATGTATTTTGGAGTGCAATTCCACATAGGCCCATGGCCTGTGTGAGCAATATATCATTTAGTGACAACTTTTTGTAAATATTTTTTTTTTTTTTTTTTTTTTTTTTGTCATTTTTCAATCACTTGGGACAAAAAAAATAAATATTCAATGGGTTCAACATGCCTCTCAGCAATTTCCTTGGGGTGTCTACTTTCCAAAATGGGGTCATTTGTGGGGGTTTTGTACTGCCCTGCCATTTTAGCACCTCAAGAAATGACATAGGCAGTCATAAACTAAAAGCTGTGTAAATTCCAGAAAATGTACCCTAGTTTGTAGACGCTATAACTTTTGCGCAAACCAATAAATATACGCTTATTGACATTTTTTTTACCAAAGACATGTGGCCGAATACATTTTGGCCTAAATGTATGACTAAAATTTAGTTTATTGGATTTTTTTTATAACAAAAAGTAGAAAATATCATTTTTTTTCAAAATTTTCGGTCTTTTTCCGTTTATAGCGCAAAAAATAAAAACCGCAGAGGTGATCAAATACCATCAAAAGAAAGCTCTATTTGTGGGAAGAAAAGGACGCAAATTTCGTTTGGGTACAGCATTGCATGACCGCGCAATTAGCAGTTAAAGCAACGCAGTGCCAAATTGGAAAAAGACCTCTGGTCCTTAGGCAGCATAATGGTCCGGGGCTCAAGTGGTTAACTTGCTCGCTATGAAGTGGAGGGATAATAAGAATGTTTTCGTTCTTACCTCCCTTCATGCAGACACGACGGTCCAAATTACTACGGCGACTGGTGTTGTGGAGAAACCCCTCTGTGTCCACAAATATAACCAAAATATGGGAGGGGTGGACCTCAACGACCAGTTGTTGGCGCCGCACCTAGTTGCCCGTAAGGCCAGACGCTGGTACAAGAAAGTGTCTGTTTATTTATTTCAATTGGCTTTGCCGAACGCTCATGTGCTATACAGAGCTTCAGGACGGACTGGATCCTTTCTTAAATTCCAGGAAGAGATCGTCAGAGCCCTTCTGTTTCCAGCCGGTGCTCCAACTCACCTTCCCCCAGCAAATGCAGTAAGCCGGCTGCATGAGAGGCATTTTCTTCATGTCCTCCCGAGTACCCCTACCCAACGAACCCCCCAAAAAAGATGTCGTGTCTGCAGCAAGCGCGGATATAGGCGTGACACCCGCTATCATTGTCCCTCCTGTCCTGACAATCCTGGTCTTTGCATTGGTGAATGTTTTGAACGCTACCATTCACTAGTTGAGAATTAGCGTAGGGTACAGCACTGCACAGACTAGGCACACTTTCACAGGGTCTCCCAAGATGCCATTGCATTTTGAGAGACCCGAACCTGGAACCGGTTACAGTTACAAAAAAAAAGTGTAAAAAAAAAAAAAGTAAAAAAAAAAAAAAAAAAAACCCACAAAAAAATATATAAAAAAAACAAAAATAGTTGTCGTTTTATTGTTCTCTCTCTATTGTTCTGCTCTTTTTTTACTGTATTCTATTCTGCAATGTTTTATTGTTATTATGTTTTATCATGTTTGCTTTTCAGGTATGCAATTTTTTTATACTTTACTGTTTACTGTGTTTTATTGTTAACCATTTTTTTGTTTTCAGGTACGACATTCAGCTGCAGAGCGGATTTATTTATCTTGACAGCAACAGCGTTTGCTCCCACGATACATAAAGCCGTGACTCCAGCGCTGTCGGAGGTGATTTCACCACCACAGTTAAAAAAAAGAGCATATATGAACGAAGAATGGGGGCAGCAGGGGCGGAGGAGCGATTTGCTCCTACCTTTTGCGGGTGGATGCCCCTATGCTTTGGTATATATATATATATATATATATATATATATATATATATATATATATATATATATATATATATATTTTAGGCACAGGTTGCGTTAAAAAATATTTTATTTTTTTACTATGGTTTTTTTGTATTTGCTTTGCAGGTATGGTAAGTCTTACTGTTATACTGTAATGTTACTTTGTTTTATTGTTAACCATCATTTGCTTAGCAAGTACGCCATTCAGTTGCAGCACGGATTTATTTATCTTGACAGCAACAGCGTTTGCTCCCACGATACATAAAGCCATGACTCCAGCGCTGTAGGAGGTGATTTCACCACCACAGTTAAAAAAAAGGAGCATATATGCTGAAGCATGGGGGCAGCAGGGGCGGAGGAGCGATTTGCTGCTACCTTTTGGGGCGGATGCCCCCATGCTTCGGCATATATAAACGGTGCATGTATGCCCATCATTAGAAGTGGGTAGATGAAGGGAGGTATTCTAATGGTCGGTATACCCTCCGATCAATCTCTTTTTTTCGTTCAGCCCACATGCTGCATGAAAAAAAAGTTTACAATATATGCCCAACAAGGACCAGCAACGTACTGGTATGTTGCTGCACTTTGAGTGGTTATACCAGAATGATGCCTGCAGGTTTAGGTATCATCTTGGTATCATTCTTTTCAGCCAGCAGTCGGCTTTCATGTAAAAGCAATCCTAGTGGCTAATTAGCCTCTAGACTGCTTTTACAAGCAGTGGGAAGGAATGCCCCCCCCCACCACCATCTTCCATGTTTTTCTCTGGCTCTCCTGTCCCAACAGGGAACCTGAGAATGCAGCCGGTGATTCGGCCAGCTGACCATAGAGCTGATCAGAGACCAGAATGGCTCCAATCATCTCTATGGCCTAAGAAACCGGGAACTACGAGCATTTTATGACTTAGATTTCGCCGGATGTAAACAGCGCCATTGGGAAAGCATTTTATCACACCGATCTTGGTATGGTCAGATGCTTTGAGGGCAGAGGAGAGATCTAGGGTCTAATAGACCCCAATTTTTTCAAAAAAAAGAGTACCTGTCACTACCTATTGCTATCATAGGGGATATTTACATTCCCTGAGATAACAATAAAAATGATTTAAAAAAAAAATGAAAGGAACAGTTTAAAAATAAGATAAAAAAGCAAAAAAACAATAAAGAAAAAAAAAAAAGCACCCCTGCCCCCCCTGCTCTCGCGCAAAGGCGAACGCAAGCGTCGGTCTGGCGTCAAATGTAAACAGCAATTGCACCATGCATGTGAGGTATCGCCACGAAGGTCAGATCGAGGGCAGTAATTTTAGCAGTAGACCTCCTCTGTAAATCTAAAGTGGTAACCTGTAAAGGCTTTTAAAGGCTTTTAAAATTGTATTTAGTTTGTCGCCACTGCACGTTTGTGCGCAATTTTAGAGCATGTCGTGTTTGGTATCCATGTACTTAGCCTAAGATCATCTTTGTTATTTAATCAAACATTTGGGCAATATAGTGTGTTTTAGTGCATTCAAATTTTAAAAAGTGTGTTTTTTCCACAAAAAATGCGTTTGAAAAATCGCTGCGCAAATAGTGTGTAAAAAAAAAAAAAGAAACACCCACCATTTTAATCTGTAGGGCCTTTGCTTAAAAAATATATATATATATAATGTTTGGGGGTTCAAAGTAATTTTCTTGCAAAAAAAAATATTTTTTCATGTAAACAAAGAGTGTCAGAAAGGGCTTTGTCTTCAAGTGGTTAAAAGAGTGGGTGATGTGTGACATAAGCTTCTAAATGTTGTGCATAAAATGCCAGGACAGTTCAAACCCCCCCCCAAATGGCCCCATTTTGGAAAGTAGACACCCCAAGCTATTTGCTGAGAGGCATGTCGAGTCCATGGAATATTTTATATTGCGACACAAGTTGCGGGAAAAAGACAATTTTTTTTTTTTTTTTTGCACAAAGTTGTCACTAAATGATATATTGCTCAAACATGCCATGGGAATATGTGAAATTACACCCCAAAATACATTCTGTTGCTTCTCCTGAGTACGGGAATACCACATGTGTGAGACTTTTTTGGGAGCCCAGCCGCGTACGGGACCCCGAAAACCAAGCACCGCCTTCAGGCTTTCTAAGGGTGTAAATTTTTGATTTCACTCTTCACTGCCTATCACAGTTTCGGAGGCCATGGAATGCCCAGATGGCACAACCCCCCCATTTTGGAAAGTAGACACCCCAAGCTATTTGCTGAGAGGTATGGTGAGTATTTTGCAGACCTCACTTTTTGTCACAAAGTTTTGAAAATTGAAAAAAGAAAAAAAAAATACATTTTTCTTGTCTTTCTTCATTTTCAAAAACAAATGAGAGCTGCAAAATACTCACTATGCCTCTCAGCAAATAGCTTGGGGTGTCTACTTTACAAAATATGGTCATTTAGGGGGTTTTGTGCTATCTTGGCATTTTATGGCCTTCAAAACTGTGATAGGTAGTGAGGAGTGAAATAAAAAATTTACGCCCTTAGAAATCCTGAAGGCGGTGATTGGTTTTCGGGGCCCCGTATGTAGCTAGGCTCCTAAAAAGTCCCACACATGTGGTATCCCTGTACTCAGAAGCAGCAGAATGTATTTTGGGGTGTAATTCCACATATGCCCATGGCATGTTTGAGCAATATATCATTTAGTGACAACTTTGTGCAAAAAGAAAAAAAAAAAGTTTGTCATTTTCCTGCAACTTGTGGCAAAATATAAAATATTCCATGGACTCAACATGCCTCTAAGCAAATAGCTCGGGGTGTCTACTTTCCAAAATGGGGTCATTTGGGGGGGGGCAGTTGTGCCATCTTGGCATTTTATGGCCTTCAAAACTGTGATAGGTAGTGAGGAGTGAAATCAAAAATCTACGCCCTTAGAAATCCTGAAGGCGGTACTTGGTTTTCAGGGCCCCGTACATGGCTAGGCTCCCAAAAAGTCCCACATGTGGTATCCCCGTACTCAGGAGAAGCAGCTAAATGTATTTTGGGGCGCAACTCCACATATAACCATGGCATGTGTGAGCAATATATCATTTAGTGACAACTTTTTGTAAATTTATATTATAATATATTTATATTTATATATATTTATATATATTATATAAAAATTAATATTCAATGGGCTCAACATGCCTCTCAGCAATTTCCTTGGGGTGTCTACTTTCCAAAATTGGGTCATTTGGGGGGATTTGTACTGCCCTGCCATTGAGATAGGCAGTCATAAACTAAAAGCTGTGTAAATTCCAGAAAATGTACCCTAGTTTGTAAACGCTATAACTTTTGCGCAAACCAATAAATATACGCTTATTGACATTTTTTTACCAAAGACATGTGGCTGAACACATTTTGACCTAAATGTATGACTAAAATTGAGTTTATTGGATTTTTTTTATAACAAAAAGTAGAAAATATCATTTTTTTTCAAAATTTTCCATCTTTTTCCGTTTATAGCGCAAAAAATAAAAACCGCAGAGGTGATCAAATATCATCAAAAGAAAGCTCTATTTGTGGGAAAAAAAAGTACACAAATTTTGCTTGGGTACAGCATTGCATGACTGCGCAATTAGCAGTTAAAGCGATGCAGTGCCAAATTGTAACAAGTGCTCTGGTCAGGAAGGGGGTAAATCCTTCCGGGGCTGAAGTGGTTAAAGTAAAAGGTAAGCTATGGGCCTTCAAATGCGAACATTAATTAGTGCTGCCCTCTCAAAAATCAAATATAAAAAAAAAAACAAAAAAAAAAACATATATATGGCATGAAAAAAAAAACAATGCATGCAAATCCAAATGAAATGTGAAAAAACATAAAATAATCCCATGGATTACAAAACAGAAAATCCTTTAATAACAGTCCCAATGTGTACAAACTACAAATAAATCCAGCGAAAGTGATATCAAAATCCTCCGTGTGAAATCGCTACCCAAAAACACCCTCAGGGGTGTAAAGCTCACCTCAGTAATGGCTCCCTGTAATGGGGCAGCAAAAGCTTTATAGTGCCTATGGGGTTGAATTAATAACCGCATATGGATGCTTCAGTGTTGTTACCAGTCAGCATAACATCAATATGTTCAGCTCAAAAAAAGTACAATCTCCGTGTAGACCATACTAAAAACATGCATTTATTAAAAACTTTTGAACACTCACATTGGAAACACAATAACAGGCTCATCTGAAAGCACACAGCCACCTTCCAGGATACAGCCAATCAAACAATGAAGCCACACCAAAAGGAAAGATTTACAGAAGCGTAAAATGCCCAGAGATTGACAGTCTCTCTTCTCGGTCTGTGTAACTCCGCCTACAGGTTTCATTTAATTGATGTCATTAGGGGCACACCATATATCTCAGACTAGAAAAGCTTAACTATTGCAGCTCTTTAGACATACGTAAAACGTTGAAAGAGTGAATGACTGCAGTAGGAGCCATCAGTTTGTGCCCATTTTCCTCAGCCGATTTCTGGCTCTAAAGTGATAGTGATCTGGTGACTCTGTAGCTGCCGGATAACTCCCCAGTATGCGGGCGGCACGGTGCCTGCCCCCCCCCCCAATGTGGTGGTACCCTGGCTCTTCCACTCTTATTGAGGCTCAGGACCACATCATCCACTGGCTTCAGGAGGCCAAGCGGGAAGGGACAGGGGAACATCCATTCCCCGATCTCCTCTGCACTTAATGAAACTGAAAGCAACAATGCTTTTGTCGCTTCCAGTTTGACAACCCTGGTACAGCCAGGAAAACATGTAATCAAGCAGATCTGTGATTGGCTATATGCTTTGGAGAGCAGGGGGGCACTGGGGTCTATTAGAACTCCAATTTCCCTAAAAAGAGCACCTGTCACCTGTCCAATGCTATCATATAGGGGTTTGTTAACAGCTGAGATTAAAAATAAATACGTTAAAAAAAATGTATAATAAAATGTATAATAAAATGTATTAAAAAGAAACAAAAACATAACCATAACCCCCCTTGCATTACACACAGAAATGTAAACGCTGTACAGGGTTTGCACATGTATCGGAACCGCAATCAAATTACACATCTGAGGTATCACCAGGATTGTTGCAGTGAGAGACAAAAGGAAAATTGTATACTCACCTTTCGGTAATTTTCCTTTCCTGTCGCATCTTCATGGCAGCATACACTTTGGGTTGTGACTCCGCCCCCACAACCTGATAGGACCACATAGCTATAAATTGTAGAGAAGGTCCCCAGCCCAGTATTCTCTGTATATATCTCCTCAGAAGGGTGGGAGATTGTATACTGCCATGAAGATGCGACAGGAAAGGAAAATTACGGAAAGGTGAGTATACAATTTTTCGTTTTCCTGTCGCATCATGGCAGCATACACTTTGGGGAATAACTCGCACAACTGGGTGGGAATGCAAACTAAATTTATTAACAAAGAATAGAAGAATTGGCCTGGATAACGGATCTCCCGGAATCCACTGTGGATAAGCGAGCGGAATCCACCTTATAATGAGACATAAAGGTGTTCCTGGAAGACCAGGTAGCCGCTCTGCAAATTGTCTCCGCCGAGACTCTACAATATGCCGCCCAGGAGGTTGCCACTGCCCTGGTGGAGTGTGCCCTTAAGCCCTCAGGTATTTGAAGGTTACTTAATGAATAGGCCTTCTTGATGGTCTTTACTAGCCATGAAGCGATGGTGCGTGAGGATGCCGCTTGACCTCTCCTGAATCCATGCGGGATGATTAGGAGACTTTCCGTCTTTCTGATGGATTTGGTTGCCGAGAGATATTCCAAGACGTTACCTTTGACGTCTAATGGATGAGGATCGCCCTGATCCGTGCTGAGTGCTGTGAGATTAATCTCCTGGTTGAAGTGAAAGGATGAGGATACCTTGGGGATGAAGCGATCCGAAGGTCTTAGGACTAGTCTGTCTGGAAAAACAACCAGATATGGTTCACTAACCATTAAGGCTTGCATCTCTGACACCCTTTTAGCCGATGTTATGGCTATTAAGAACGAAACTTTCAATGTTAGATCCCAGAGGGAGATGTTCTCGATTGGGAAAAAAGGCTCCTTCGATAGTACTTCCAGAACAACTGAAAGGTCCCAGACCGGGAAGGAAGGCTTTCTGGGGGGCCTCAGTTTTAGACAGGCCCTTTGAAACTGAACTACAAGGGGATCTTGTGTTCATTTAACTCCTGTCAAGACAGGGCCGACACCTGAACCTTCAGGTTGCTTGACCTAAGGCCTTTCTCTAGGCTTAATTGAAGAAATTCCAGGATCTGTGACACCGATAGGGAGGATGAGTCCCAACCTTGCTGTTGAATGAAAGTGACAAATTTCTCCCAGACCCGTCTATATGTATTGTTGGTGGTAGGTCTTCTGGCCTGGAGTAAGGTATCCACCACCTTCTAGGAGCAGCCTTGCTCTAAGTACCTAGCCCTTTGAGTCTCCAGGCCATCAAATGTAGCTTCCCCAGATTCGGGTGAAGAAGACAACCTTGGGAGAGCAGGTCCGTCAATAACGGGAGGAGCAGGGGATCTGCCGTGTTCAGCTGCATGAGGGTAGTAAACCATGGCCTTCTTGGCCAGAAAGGAATTACTGCTACCACCACTGCCGTTGATTTCTTGAGCCTCAGGAGGAATCTCCCTATGAGGGGAGTCGGAGGAAAAATGTACCCCAGGCGAAAGTCCCAGGGGTGCTGGAGGCAATCCGTCCCCTCCGCCGAAGGAAAGGGTATCCTTGACAGGAATCGCTGGCATTTTGTGTTTTCCGGTGTTGCAGCCAGGTCTATCTCCGGTGAACCCCAGGTCCGGGATATGAGAGCATAGGCCTGTGGCCTGAGACCACTCGTTGTTGGAGGTGAAATTCCCGCTCAGCGAGTCGGCAAAGAGGTTCTGGACTCCCGGAACATAAACCGCCCTTAAGTCCAACAGGTTCAGCTGTGCCCATTCTAGAACAGGACGGACCTCCTGCATCATGGACCTGCTTCTGGTGCCCCCCTGCCTGTTGATATAGGCAACCGCCACTTTGTTGTCCATCCTCAGAAGGACATGCTTCTCCCTCAAGAGGGAACTGAAGGCCAGGAGAGCCTGAAACGCTGCTTTCATCTCCAAAACATTCGACACTGAGTCCTGTGTCCTGAATGGCCAGCGGCCCTGAGCTGCGTAGTCCTAATAGTGAGCTCCCCACCCCTGCAGACTGGCATCTGAGGTCACTATCTCTTGATGAGGAGTGATTATATGTTTGCACCTTCTCAAGTTGCAAGGTCGTGTCCACCAATGCAATGATTGTTTTACCTCCTGAGAGATGTAGATCGGCTGGGACATTGACGTACCGTTCTACTGGCACAGAAAGGATATTTGAAGAGGCCTCAAGTTCCATTGAGCCCACTGGACCATTGGAATGGTGGACGCTAAGGAGCCCAGGATACCGAGGCATGCTCTAGCCAGTAGCCTTGTGGCTGAGATTGCCCTCTTCACCCTCTGAATTAGGAGAGGAATCTTTTCCCGTGGAAGCTCCACTGTGTTCTCCCTTGTGTCCAGCTCGGCTCCCAGAAAGACCATTCTCTGTGTGGGATGGATGTTGCTTTTTTCCAATTTATCAGCCACCCTAGGGACTGTAATGTGGAGACCAGAACTTCCCGATGTTGGATGAGAGACTCCTTGCCGTCTGAGAGAAGCAGGATGTCGTCCAGGTAATGGTGGACCCTCAATCCTTTTTCTCTCCTGGGTGCGGTGGAGATCCCGAACAGGAGACTTCGGAACTGGAAGTGCCGACAGTTTAGAGTGAAACGGAGGAATTTTTGGAATTCGTCGTGGATAGGGATATGTAGGTATGCATCCTGGAGGTTGATTGAAAGCATCCAATCTCCCCGGTTTATTGTTTCTCTCTGGGAGATTGCGCCTCAGGGGAGGCAGCCTTTGTTGTTTCAGCCTTCTGTCTGATGGGATGAGACCTGACTTTCCGCCTGTCACCTTAGAAATTGCAGCATCCAGCTTTGCCCCGAAGAGGCTTACCCCATCATACGGAATTCGGCACCAACTGGATTTTGAGGCAGGGTCGGCCGACCAGGGTTTAAGCCATAGCGCCCTTCTGGCCATAACAGTGGCTGGCTAGCATGGATCTTGATGCGAATCTAATAGTGTCCACGCAGGCTTCTGCCACAAAGTCCCCTGCAAGGCTAAGTTCTTGCAAAGCCTTAATGATTTGCTCTTGATCTGCTCCCCCAGTGACTAGTTTTGCGGTACTTGAAAACCAACTGGAAATAGCTTTCCCAACGGCGGCCAGAGTCACTGCTGGTCTGCAGGCGCCTTCTGCGAATAGGTAAGCCCTTTTAAGATCTGTATCGACCTTCCTGTCCAGCACGTCCCTGAATGTCACTGCGTCTTCAATGGGAAGCGTCACATGTCTGGCTAGGCGCATCAAGGAAGCGTCTACTACCGGAGCAGAAACCAAGGGAGATACCTTGGGTTCCTTCAGCGGGTATAACTTGGCAAATCTGTTGGAAAGACTAATCTTTTTTTCGGGGTTCTGCCATTCCTCTTTAATCAGGTCATCTAGCTCCTCGATGAACGGAAAGGCTTCTGGAACTCTTTTGAGGTTCGGAAAATACTTCCTCTGCTTCTGCTGAACCTCCTCCGGTTCCTCCCAGCTTATTGCCTCCTTGACCGATTTCACGTCTGACGGGAATTCTTGTTCCCTTGATGTACTGGGATGGAATGGTGAAGCGCTCTGGGCTGTAACCTCCGCATCCGGAGTTGAGACATGCAGAGCAGGGACACCCATAGGCTCTATAGTAGCCAGCTCCTTCTCCCTGGTGGCAATACATCTGCGGCAAGCTAGTTTGTCTGGTAGGGCTGTGGCCCCGCATACCCAGCAAGCATTTCCGTCCGGACGGGAGGGGTGCACAGGAGACTGGTGTCTGCGTGCAGGGGATCTTCTGTGGTAGGAGCTTCTATGTCTTGAATAGGAACGACTCCTTCTACGGCTTCTCCTATGGCCTGAGCGCCTTCGCCTATGGCTGGAGCGGCTTCTCCTGTGCAAGGTCTCTCTTCTTCTTGATTTTGACGACCTTGATGACCTGATAGGGCTGACCAATTAGGCAGCGTTAGTACGATCCTGCTCTCTTTTTCAATCTTCGCTACTTACCATGGGAATCCCCCCATTACCTATTTGGCTGATGGTGATCTGCTGGGGCAGCGGCCTCCATAGAAAGGAAGGTGATACACCTGGGAGAGATACAGGCAGGTATAAACACACAGGCAGACCAGGAAGAGAACGTGCATGGAGAAAGGAAAAGCACTTACCCAGAAGGGTGAATGACAGGAGTGCAAACCGGCTGAAATGTATGCAGAGTACCTTTCAGGGAACAGGAGGAGCACAGAATGACTGGCTGGATCCTTTTAAAAACGCCGCAATGGCCACCGAAGCCACGTCCCGCTCGTGCATGCACAGAAGCACTGCGCCACACTCGGCGCCATCTTGGAACCTGGCAAAAAGCGAAGGACGCCCTGAGGCTGTGAACCGCGCATGCGCGGCGACGCTCGGCGGCCATGGGGAGGCACAGGGGGACTACAACACCCAGGAAACCACACAGCAAAGTGAAACAAAAGTTTCTGGAGACTGCTGCACAACAACTAAGCCTATTTAAGGCTTATACTGGAGCCGCAACATACCCCTGAGACCACCAGAGTGGGGTTCCTTCCATCTAGCTCATTTAGAGGCTGTACAGGCAAGGACTTCCACCCAGGAGAGGCTAGACCCTGCTGTGGGGAATGCAGTAAGGGGGTGCTTCTTAATCCGTTCGGTCCTGACAGGTGAGGAAAAATAAGAGAATACTGGGGCGGGGGCCTTCTCTACAATTTATAGCTATGTGGTCCTATCAGGTTGTGGGGGCGGAGTCACAACCCAAAGTGTATGCTGCCATGATGCGACAGGAAATAATTCTAGCACTAGAGCTTGCAGATAACGCTAAACTAATAAGTAGTAACGACTTTTAGCGCATCGCCTATGGAGATTTTTGGGTACTGTTTTTTGCGATATCATGGGTGCACGCAATTTTAAGACTTGGCATGTTTGGTTACCTATTTACTTGATGCAACCCCATCTTTTATACTTTTACCAAAAATGTGGTATTATATTGTGACTGATTGCACTAAAATTCAATCTATCATATTTTTTTCCTGAAAATGTGTGATAAACAGTTCTGCAAGATACAGTGCAAAAAAAAAAATTGCAACTACTTTATTTTTTATTCTACAAGGCCTCTGCTTTCAGAATATATATAATGTTCTGGGGGATTTAAGTAATTATATGGCCAAAAATGTTGATTTTTACATGCTTGCAATAAATGAAAATAATTGTTCTAGAGTAGAAGTGGTTAAATATTGTAATCATATACAGAAACATTCACAGAATAAGGGAAGGAAATAACATCAATCATGCCAAAGAATAAAAGGAGCACACATCTCATGTATATATAAGGCCAATACAGCCCACGATGATGTAGTAATATACAACAGAGATGTACTGCATAGGAAAGCACTCCCAAACTAATATCCTCATCACTGAAGCATATTATAACCCTCAGATAAGAAATATATACATGCCAAGATGCCCAGCCAGACAGAACAGAGCTCTATAAATGGCTTCCAACAGCATATTGATTGGGTCCTTAAAGACAGGCGCATCTACTATTGGAATAGAGAGTACCTTTTTAAGGCAGCACACTACCAGCTCCATAGTGGGAATAGAACACTTTTGCACAAAATCCTCCTAAACAGCTCGTTGGGATATTTCCAATCTCCTTAGGCTTCATGCACACTGGAGCTCAAAAAAGCTTTTTCTTGACACCAGATTGCTAGCAGAAAACGCTGGTTGAAAAACTAGCTTTTAACAGCGTTTTGTACTAGCATTAATGAGTGTTTATGAGCGTTTTTTAGCGTTAGCGTTAATGGGCGTTTTAAAAAAAAATACACAGAGGACACTCCAAAAATCCCACAATGCATTCCAAACTCCCACAATGTATTGAAAAAAATAGACCGCCGAACGCTAATTAACGAGCGTTTATGAGAGTTTATGAGCATTTATCGGCGTTTGGCTTTTTTTAGCGGTGAAAAACGACACTTTGAACGCGAATTTCTGGCGTTCAGAAAAAAACCCATAAACTCCACTGCTCATTAAAGCTAAAAAAACGTCCATGTGTGCATGGACACATAGGCTAACAGAGTGGAGTTTATGGGCTTTTAAAAAAAACGCACAAACGCCAATAAACTGCAGTTTATCAGCTCCAGTGTGCATGGAGCCTTAGAAAAAAAATGTTGGAAAAGTGGCTGCAAAGAGAAAGTATTTGGGGTCTTAGGAATTTTAAAGGACCCAAGACTGGAGAAAGCAATGGTAGACGCAACAATTGTAATTGTAGAGTGGGGAGTGCTGCATCAATAAAAGCCAAAACTGTTGCCTATAATTTGAGAGTAATGGCAGTAGACCGACTCTTCAGAATGTTACCTCATCAGTCAAGGATTGGAGCAATTCAGAAAAGTCTCTGTGGCTAATGACTCAGAAGCCACTATGGCCAATAGCAAGTAAGAGAATCTGCAAAAGAGTGTGCAGGAGTGAAAATTTAGCATATGTGATCAGAGTGATTTGCCCCATAAAGTCTTGCATGACTATAGCAAAAACCTCAACTGAAAGAACAGCGAATATAGCCACACATGAAAGAACTAAAGTTGACTCTGATGATGGGATTGACTCTAAAAGCAAAGGGCAACATGGCTCTAAACTGCAGATGTTGGCACCATGAGTAGGCTTGTTGCAAGAGAAGTACTTAAAAAAAACCAAAACAGACAGCTGGTAGAATATTTGGATGGCCGGAGGTGACCAAAGTCACTGTAGGTAGCATGAATAGATCAAAAAACAAAGTTCCATGTGTCTCTTTGTAAGCAGCAGCAGGGGGGTGCTGTATGGCAGGAAAGAGGGAGCAGAGTGTGCGACAAACCATCCCGCAGAGGACGTCAGTACTCAGTTCTACAGTGTTAACCCCCCCCCCTTTCATAGTAGAAACCAGCAGGAAGGAGAAAAAAAAATGCCCAGAAACCCATGTAAATGAGGTAGCTCCTGGCCCTCAGCCTGACCAGCCTACTCACATATGAGTCTTCAGGGACAGTGCATGCTCCGAAGCAATGCCAACAGCTCGACACCTGGAAGGAGTTTGTTGCTAACATTTACCAGACATGTAAAGCACTCTGGGCAGAACCCAGAGCCTGAAGGTCACTTACAGGCTATCTCTGCAATGTTCAGTCCTGCAGGGTCCTGATATAAAAAAATAAAATAAAAATGACAACGTAAAATAGATTAGCAGAGCGTAAAATGTTGCTAAACCCACAACGATAAAATCCGTCTGTATATGCAATAAAGCATGCTTGTTATACTCACTGTGAAATCTAAGGGGTTAATCCTCTGCATTGTGTATAAAGGTTTTGTAAACCTGTCTCGTTGATCCTCCTCTTCTTCCACTGACTCCAGTCCATATCCTGATGGAACAGAGCATTAGGGGACAAGCTGCACATGCTCATTTTGGTATGTTTCGCTAGAGAGTTTGTTTTTTCTCTTGGGAGAGTGCATGTGATCAGCACATGGCCAATCAGCACAGTCCAGACAGAGGTTCAGGGGTAATGCAGTCTTATAGGACAATCAGGGGAAAATGAAAACTTGTCCTGCAAGCTTTAACCAGACACTGATACAAGTCATAAGACTGCACTAACTGCTAATAAAATAAGGTATTTAACAGTTTATATTTACTAAAATAATTGCATTTTCATGTGTACTTTGGGAGACCAGATATAGTGAATGCAGGGTCCTGGGTTTAGTAACAATTTAGGAGAAGACATCCTTCCTTCTAGTAAACTAGCAAAAAACAGACATGCTGGCAGTAGGAGGGGTTATCTTGGGCTGGCCTACAGTTTTTTGTTTGTGAGCATCCAATATATCCATATGCGGCAATACAATTTGAAGATAAAAAAACTTCCATGTCCCTCAATGGATGAGAAAGACTTTTTTGATATCTCCAAGCTACACAAAATTACCAATTTCTCAGCAACGCTACTCTTGACAAATTTTTTGTTTGTTGTATCAAATGATCATTATATACTGAAAGGTTTTGAAATTAGTGAAGGTATGATCAACCACTGCATGTATAGCAAGTATAAAAGAAGAAACCTTGGGTGGCCTTCATCACCGATGCACAAACATAGCAGCTCTTCCAACATCAAGCTGCAAATAATCTGTTCTTTTTATGGTGCAAAGATAACTTTCATAGTCAACCAAAATTCAGTTTGATGCTTAAAAGGTGTTGGATCAAGCTTATGATATAATCACTTTTACTACAGGATACTATATCACTGTACTTCATAATGCAATCAGATACCTTTATCTTAAAATATGTTTTCTCCTCCGACTTGGTGACGTCGGCCACAGAGGCTATGTCAGCAGCTGGTACTAGCGGTGTGAGAATCCACCGCTCTGAAGCGGCTGATTGTTCTTCCAGGCGATTTTTTCATTCGGGCTCATGTGAGTGCACTCTGAGCAGTGCTGCACTATCCTTTTCATATAGAGATCATTGCGCAATGATGTTTTATCTCTTCTTTTATTACATGTACTGGGAACATTGAGGATAATCTGGTGAATTAGCACATCACACTACAGTTTGTGGATTTTGTACATCTAGACCAAACTTTTGGTGGAAATATTTTATGACACAGTGGAATTTATATCTGTCATATGTTTTGAGTGTCTTTAACATCAAAGGGTTTGTCCGGATCAATGATTTGATACTCAGTTTAGATCGTCCATGTATGTGCTTATTGGGTCTTTATTTGCACATTTTACTGCAACTCTGCAATTTGTCACTTTATTGGATTAATGAACATATGTATATTTGATTATTCATCTTTTTAAATAATTTTTTTGGAGTATTTATATATTCATTGTTTTATCACTCGAGCACACATATATATTTACTGCTCCTTGTTTGGAAGGTTAATATCAGCGCAACTTCTATTAATTTATTATCACGTTTTCTACATTACATGATTCTGAGGAATACATAGACTGCCTAACTTCTCTGATCCCATTCATCTTTTTCAGGCCAGTACATTTTCATGCAGCAGCATGGGGCTGATATAAGGAAAGTCAGTCCTGACACTCCATTCTACTCTCTGGAATTGTAAGTAGCCCAGTAGTTGGCACTGGGCTTTGTTGTGTGAATGCTCCATAATTTCATTTCATTTCTTATTAGAGCTAAACATTTTAGCACTTCCAAGCTAGCTAAGAATATTTAAATTATGAGATTAAGACATTTATACGAACAAAGAATATCACTGGAGGTATACATTGTGTACCAGCCGCAAAAAGTCATAGGGTAACAAAACCAAACTATAAAAAATAATGAGGTTATTAACAACAGTGGTGATAATAGCAATCATTACAGTATAAAGAAGCCCTTTATGTGTGCTAGTAATGAACTGGAATGAGTTACAGCAAATGTAGGAAACAGAACATTCCATAGATACTGGAGTGTATGTTTTATAGATACTGTGCTTTAAAATAAGGCTGTGGACAGGGAGCGGCCTTAGAGAACAACAGCAGTCTGCCCAGAAGATGGGCCAGTATGAAGACAGGGATTACCATTGTTCTCTGTCACCGATGACAATTATCAGCTTGGGGCATGCGCAAGAAAAAAAAAAGTTCTGTCGAGAGTCAAACATCAGTCTATAATTATTACTATGCAGGAACTATATAGCACCAAAAGTTTGTGCAGTGCTTTACAAAGTATGAGAGACAATACACTTCAGTGGGTCTTGCTCATGAGAGTTTAAAATCCAAAGGGGAGGTGCAAGGGAGTGAAAATGAATATTCCCCTGATTTAAGTTGGGAAGCTGGTAGATTACTGATGGAGAAACTGAGGTCAGGGGTTGCTGATCTTTATAATATGGGAAACTAAAAACGTGCAACCAATGAAATGTTAGTTTCTTCTTCCTCCTCTGTAGTTCAGAAACCTTTTGAAATCAAACCTGTACTACTACCAGCATAAAGAAAAAAGTATACTGATTAAAGCAGTTATGCATTAAAATGTATTGCATTTATTTTATGAATGCAGCTAGTTGTCACAATCAGGGGTCAGGCTTGGAGGCCAGTGGCTATAGCAGTGGAAAGGCTCACAAAGAAACAAACAGGGTCCAGTCATGGCCAAAAATGTTGGCACCCCAGCAATTACAAATGTTTAGGCATTCTCATGTTTATTTCTTTTGTTTGTATTGGTAGGACACAAAAAAGTGGAGAAACTAAAAGCCAAATCTGACACATTCCACGCAAAACTCCAAAAATGTACTGGACAAAATTATTGGCACTTTCTCAAAATTGTAAGAAATAATTGCATTCCAAGTTTGTGATGTTCCTTTAATTTGTAATAAACTCACCTGTATCAACTAACCGGTGATGATAATAAAGAAATCACACCGGCAACCAGTTAAAATGGTAAACAATACACTCAACCTTTTCTGTTTTGTGTCTCTGTGTGCCACACGGAGCATTGAGAAGAGAAAGAGCAACAATGATCCTGTGTCCACTGTGTGCAACATTGTCAAGAAGTTTACAGCCCATGGCACTGTAGCTAATCTCCCTGGACGTGGACGAAAGAGAAAAATAGGATTTTTATAACAGCTTACAGTACCTGACCGCGAGAATGTGTTTCCAGGGCGATCCCATCGCACTGGTTCTCGGCGACAGGGTACTATACATCTCGCGCTGGCTGTGTTTTTTCCTTTCCCGATGAGCGACAAGCATTGCTGACAGGTGTCTGGTATGAATCATGAGGGGGAACGCCCTGCGCCAAATTTTAAATAAAAAACCAGCATAGGTATCCCAGGGGCATACCAGGCCCTTAGGTCTGGTATGGATTTTAAGGGGAACCCCCTATGCAGAAAAAATGGCATGGGGGTCCCCCCAAAACCCATACCAGACCCTTATCCGAGCACGCAGCCCGGGCAGTCAGGAAAGGGTGTGGGGACGAGTGAGCACCCCCCCTCCTGAACCGTACCAGGCCGCATGCCCTCAACATGGGGGGTGGGCGCTTTGGGGCAGGGGGGTGCCCTGCGGCCCCCCCACCCCAAAGTACCTTGTCCCCATGTTGATGAGGACAAGGGCCTCTTTCTGACAAACCTGGCCGTTGGTTGTCAGGGTCTGCGGGCGGAGGGCTTATCGGAATAAGGGAGCCCCCAGATCCCGGCCCCCCATCCTATGTGAATGAGTATGGGGTACATCGTACCCCTACCCATTCACCTGGGGGGAAAAAAGTGTCAATAAAAAAAACACACTAGACAGGTTTTTAAAGTAATTTATTAGGCAGCTCCGGGGGTCTTCTTCCGACTTCTCCGCTCTCTCCGGCCTCTTCTCCCGGTGTCCGGCTCTTCTCCCGCTCTCCGGTTCTTCTTCCTGGCTCCTCCGCTATCTTCTGCTCTTTTGCCACTCTCTTGCTAGTGGTGGCCCGGTCTTCTCTGTCGTCTTGTTCCCTCTTCTCTTCTTCCGATGTTGACACGACACTCTCTCCCACTGTAATGCTGTGTGTGAGGTGCGCAACAACTTATATAGGCATGGGGCGAGGTCACCAGGTGATGTCACCCGGTGACCCCGCCCGCTTATGACATCACAGTCCTGGTGCATGATGGGACTGTGACATCATAAGGGGGCGGGGTCACCGGATGACATTACCAGGAGACCACGCCCCATGTCTATATATGTCGTTGCGTACCTCGCACACAGCATTACAGCGGGAGAGAGCGTCGTGTCAACATCGGAAGAAGAGAAGAGGGAACAAGATGACGGAGAAGACCGGGCCACCGCTAGCAAGAGAGTGGCAAAAGAGCAGAAGATAACTGAGGAGCCCGGCAGAAGAACCGGAGAGCGGGAGAAGAACCGGACACCGGAAGAAGAGGCCGGAGAGCGGGAGAAGAACTGGACACCAGGAGAAGAGGCCGGAGAGAGCGGAGAAGTCAGAAGAAGCCCCCGAAGTCGGAAGACCCCTGAAGTCAGAAGAAGACCCCGGAGCTGCCTAATAAATTACTTTAAAAACCTGTCTAGTGTGTTTTTTTATTGACATTTTTTCCCCCCAGGTGAATGGGTAGGGGTACGATGTACCCCATACTCATTCACATAGGGTGGGGGGCCGGGGGCCCCCTTATTAAAGGGGGCTCCCAGATTCCGATAAGTCCTCTGCCCGCAGACCCCGACAACCAACGGCCAGGGTTGTCGGGAAGAGGCCCTTGTCCTCATCAACATGGGGACAAGGTGCTTTGGGGCAGGGGGGGGCGCAGGGCCCCCCCGCCCCAAAGCACCCACCCCCCATGTTGAGGGCATGCGGCCTGGTAAAGTTCAGGAGGGGGGGGCGCTAGCTCGTCCCCAAACCCTTTCCTGACCGGCCGGGCTGCGTGCTCGGATAAGGGTCTGGTATGGGTTTTGGGGGGTTCCCCTTAAAATTCATACCAGACCTAAGGGCCTGGTATGCCCCTGGAAGGGGAACCCATGCCGGTTTTTTATTTAAAATTTGGCGCGGCGTTCCCCCTCATGATTCATACCAAACACCTGTCAGCAATGCTTGTCGCTCATCGGGAAAGGAAAAAACACAGTTTTCCTTTCCCGATGAGCGAGCCAGCTCGGCGATGGCTCCCGCGACGGCGCTCGCAGGCGTCAAATCTCGCCGATAACAGCGGCGAGATTGACACAATATCGCGGTCACCTACTGTACCTGTAAAATCCTTTTCTTTAAAGTACATCACAGGACACAGAGCCATAGTAATTACTATGTGGGTTATAGGCCACCGTCAGGTGATGGACACTGACACACCCTAAGACAGGAAATCCACTCCCTATATAACCCATCACACTACTGGGAGTACCTCAGTTTTTGTAGCAAAGCAATACACGTGTATACCAGAAAGAGGGGAGGGACCTCTGTGTACCGTGATGTACTTCAAAAGAAAAGGATTTTACAGGTAAGCTGTTATAAAAATCCTATTTTCTTAATCGTACATCACGGGACACAGAGCCATAGTAATTACTATGTGGGATGTCCCAGAGCAATGCCAACTAAGGGTAGGTAGACACAACAAAAGTAGGGCACCATGAGATCTTATACTGCTGCTTGCAGCACACTGCGCCCAAAGGCGATATCCTCATGTCTTTTTACATCCACCTGATAGAATCTGGTATATGTAAGGACTGAAGACCAAGTTGAGGCCTTGCAGATTTGAACCATGGAAGCTTGGTGATGCACTCCCACGAAGCACTAATGGGGCGTACACACGGTCGGACTTTTCAGCTACAAAAGTCCGACAGCCTGTCCGACAGACTTTCGACGGACTTTCGACGGACTTGCGGCGGACTTTCTAACGAACAGACTTGCCTACACACGATCACACAAAAGTCCGTCGAATTCTTACGTGATGACGTACACCGGACTAAAATAAGGAAGTTGATAGCCAGTAGCCAATAGCTGCCCTAGCGTGGGTTTTTGTCCGTCAGACTAGCATACAGACGAGCGGATTTTTCGACCGGACTCGAGTCCGTCGGAAAGATTTGAAGCATGTTTCAAATCTAAAGTCCGTCGGATTTGAGGCTGAAAAAGTCCGTTGAAAGTCCGGAGAAGCCCACACACGATCGGATTACCAGCCAGCTTTAGTCCGTCAGCGTCCGTTGGACTTTTGTAGACGAAAAGTCCGACCGTGTGTACGCGGCATAACAGTCCTAGTGGAGTGTGCTTTGATTTCAGAGGGTGGAATCTTTAAACCATAAGACCGAACAGTTACTTGCTGAATCCACTTAAAAATAGTATATTTCGATGCTGCCTGTCCTTTTTCTAGGACCTTCAGGCAACACAAACAAAACATCTGTTTTTCGAATCTGAGCAGTCACCTTCAAGTAGACTGAGTGCTCTCACCACATCAAGAGAATGTAGTAATTTCTCTTCCATAGAACAGGGTTCTGGGAAAAATTAAGGTAGAACAATATCCAGGTTTGGATAAAAACTAGACACTACCTTCGGTAGAAAGTTAGGATGAGTAACGCAATGCTACCTTATCCTTGTGAATAACACAAATATGGCTCTTTAAAAGAAAAAACAGCCAACTCTGATACCCTTCTTGCAGAAGATATGGCTACCAGAAAATCGGTTTCCTTGTCAAAAGGACCAAGGGAATATGCTGTATCGGCTCAAAAAGGCTGTTTTAGCAATGCCAACAGAACTAAATTCAAGTCCCAAGGGTTCAGGGGTGACTTAACCGGAGGATTAAGCCGCGTTACCCCCTGAATAAAGCTACGAACCAAGGAATGCGAAACAAGTGGTTGTTGAAATAATACCAATAAGGCTGAAACCTGGCCTTTGATAGTATGCAAGGCCAGCTTCATTTCTAACCCCATCTACAGAAATTTAAGGATTCTACCTATGACATACTTCCTGGGGTGCCAACCCCTGGATTCACACCAGAAGACATATGCTTTCCAGACTCTATAATCTATGATTATGGAAGCCAGCTTCCCTGCATTAATCAAGGTAAATACCACTGGACCTGACAGCCCACGCTTCTTCAGAATGTGGGACTCAATAGCCGTTTGTAAGCTAGGATGGAATACCGGACCTTGCGAGAGAAGGTCTGTACGTGGTGGTAGAGTCCATGGGTCCCCTACCGCCATCCTTATGATCTCTGCATACCAAGATCTTCTGGGCCACAAGAATCACCGATCTCCCTTCATGCTTGATCCTGCGAAGCAGTTGTGGAAGCAGCAGAATAGGAGGAAATGCATAAATCAGTGAGAACTGATTCCACTGGAACACTAAGGCATCTGTTCTGCATGCTAGCAGATCCCTTGTTCTTGACACAAAGTTGTTGATTTTCTTGTTGAACCTGGACGCAAACAGATCTACATCTGGGATCCCCCATCTTCGGCATATTGCCAGGAAGATATCGGGGTGAAGGGAACATTGTCCTGGGAACGACTGCTCGCGACTCAAGTAGTCCGCCTGCCAATTTTCTATTCCCGGAATGAAGACTGCCGATAGGCAAGGTACATTGTTTTCTGCCCAAGTTAAGATATGATTCACCTCTCTCTGGGCCGCACGACTTCTCGTGCCCCCTTGGTGATTTATACAGGCCACTGCTGTGGCATTGTCGGATTGGATCCTGAAAGGACAATTACGTAACCTGAACGTCCAGGCCCTCAGGGCCAAGCACACTGCCCGGATCTCTAGAATGTTGATGGGCAAGGTCATTTTTTATCTTGACTATTTCCCTTGGACAGTCACCCCTTCCAGGACTGCTCTCCAACTCAAAAGGCTGGCATCTGTTGTTACCATCTTCCAGGTAGCTGGTAGGAAAGATTTTCCCTTCTGCAGATTCTTGGTTATCAACCACCAACTGAGGCTCCGGTGCACCCTGAAGACAGACACATTACGAAAGCTAGAGCTTGGACCTTCTTGTTTCAAGCCAATAAGATATTGTTTTGCAGCATCCTCAAATGAAATGGAGCATAAGGAACAGCCTCGAATGAAGCCACCATCTTTCCCAACAACCTCACGCAAAAGACAAATAGAAGGATTCTTCTTTGCCTTGACCATCTGAATTAGTTCCTTTATGGCACTGATCTTCGCCTGGGGCACTAGAAATTTTTTGGATGTATTTATCCAAATCATCCTCAAACAGCCGTTCACAGTGAAAAGGAAAACTAGCCAGGAGCTTTGCATGACGCTTCGGCTGACCAATTTTTCAACCATAAGATTCTATGCCTATGCACCAGCCCAAGCGTAAGGCGCAAGGCTGGAAGAGGAAAAGATGATCCGCACTCCGGTGATTGCTCTTAAGAAGTATAATATTTATTGACAAGCCACAGTGACCAAACGCAAATAAGAACAGTTGACACGTTTCAGCCTATAAGGCCTTAGTCATAACCACCATGACTAAGGCCTTATAGGCTGAAACGTATCAACTGTTCTTATTTGCGTTTGGTCACTGTGGCTTGTCAATAAATATTATACTTCTTAAGAGCAATCACCGGAGTGCGGATCATCTTTTCCTCATTTACCTACTCAGCCAGCGACTGTGGGTCGAGCACCTGGGATCTCTGCTTTCTATGTGATGTATGGGTAGTAGCACTTACTTTTTTGTTTATATTCGAGGCTTGAAGAGTAGAATCTCTCATGGCGTCTATTGCCAAACATAATGTCGCTGGTAACTCTGGTAAATCCTGGGCCTGCTGATCAGGAATAACCTTGAGCACCTGTTTAGACTGGTCTCTCAAGGATTGACATACACCAATTGCTGCTAGCGCAGGTTGAGTCATCAGAAAAAAAGTGTTTTTTTTTTTTTACAGGAATTTCCAACTTCTTATCCATTGGATCCCTAAGCATTTGAGCATTGTCTATCAGACAAGTCAAACTTTCATTCACAGAGGATATAGCAGCGACAATTGCTGGTATCTCCCACTTCTTAGTGAATGTTTCCTCCATAGGATAAAGTGTTAAAACTTTATAGGAGAAAAAAACAATGCTTATTTGGGTGATCCCACTCAGAATACATAAGCCTTTCCAGCAATGAATGGACAGGAAAGGCATGCGGATCTTGAGAAGGCTTTAGTGAACCCAAACAAAAAGTGGGCATATCAACCGACTCAATGAAGAGTAGCAAAAATGTGGAACGGACAAATTCAGTAAGAATTGCACCATCAATCTTTCAGATTTTGAAGCTGATCCCCCGCATTTGACCCCTCAGAAGTGGAGTCATCAGCCTTCTCACGGTCCCCTGAGGGAAATTCATCTTCTCCCGCCCCCAGATCCTCAGTTTGAGGGTCCTGGGTAATGGAAAGGGACCTGTCGCATTTTATCCCATTCTAGGATGCGATTAAAGCCACTAGTCAATCCTATCATGGCTTGAGGAAAAACCCTCTTCAGTAATATAGACAGGGGCTGCAGTGTTGAAAACAATTGCAATATTTGATAGCCCTGATCGCTTACTCTGACCGGCCACCCCAGAACTCTCAGGGGAGAATGCCATTATAGAGATGAGTTTAGGATGTTGTAGGAGTCCCTTTAAGCTCTTGTTGGGGTGTGTATACCTCCCCTTCTGACCATAGCCCGATGCACAAATGCAGAGGTACTACCAGAATAAATCACATTCACTGCTTGAGCAAATAGTCCAGCAACTGTAGCTTATATTAACGCTCAGCCTGATGCTTCAGTAAATGTGCCAAGGGAATACCTGTGTCACCACTTACATGCCCCTTTTTTGTTTTTGTGTCTCTCCGACAGCTGCAGTCAGTAAAAATGGAGCCTTTTAAAAATACTCCCACGCTGGATGTTGCTGCACGCCAATGCAGTGCTAAGCAGCATATTCTCACCATGCCCCCCCTCCGCTTTCAAAAAAGAGCATTTTCCCGTGCGAACGCAGGCCTCCGATCCGACAGGAGAGGCGTGTGTGTAGGGGGGAGGGGCGGCAAGCAGGAGAGCCATGGCAAACCACAATACAGAGGCGGTGGAGAACGGAGCAGCATCCGCTGATCGTTCTGGCTTCTCCCTCTACTCAAGGAGAGGGGG